>NC_056739.1:1631664354-1631754354 GCF_019279795.1 Protopterus annectens | reverse complement strand
CACACTTGCCATACAAAGTAGCCAATCCTAGAGACTGCACCTTTTGCCAAACAGCCTGTGAGAAATGAAATAGACACCCTTTAGATGGTACCTGATGGAAATTATGCCTTACGCTTTTCATACCTCCCATTTCAAAGTAACATAAAATAAATTCTACTCTAGCCACTAGATCAAGAGATGACATTAGCTCATGCACACACTCCCATAAATAGTTGTATAACTTGTACAATTTTTTTGACATCAAGCAATACAGCAATGGTACACATTTAGTACTTTATTCAACTGAAATCAACCCATGCACGCTATACAGTTGCTGACACAGCTGTCCCTTTGTGAGAAAAACTCCATCCCTTAACCATAACTTACATGTGCATAAATCCTTCAAATTTTCCTTCGTACTGAACACTAACACATGAATATTGGCATTAAGGTCTACCTTATGCTCCTTCCTTCAATACACACTCAGTAGCATTCACTTCATTTAAAGGGGTTGATATCACTTTATAGGTAAGCATCTTCCTATGCCGCACACAATTTACTTGTTGCAGCATTGAATGCCTAGAAGGCAAGCTTAATGTCATCCACTACTAACGCTACTTAACCGGGCTGTCTCTTTCATTTGGTGACAAGCAATATAACGCACTACTTCAGCAGCATGTGGTGGATGGACATGACATACTGACTTTAAAAACAATTCCCCGTCTACCTGCTTCGTGGTGATTGCCCAACCCTTGCACTTACATGCCTGCTTATACTTGCAGCACTGGTATTTCCTGTCTTTGCTAGTTTTCTCTAATGTATAGAAAAACCCATCTAAATGCAGCTTTTCCCTATTCTTCTGCAATGTTAGAGTGCTGTAGCACATACCTAGCCTACCAGGAGGTACCTCAGGAGCACTAGCCATTTCTGACAATGACACAAATTTGAACGTACACAACTTACCTGTTAATCTCTTAATTTATAGCAAAACTTACAAACACGTACAACTTAAAAGTTCCTATTGGGCGACACAAATATATTACTTTATATGCACTGCACTTCACTTAACCCTACTTCTAACCGTAAGGTCAGTATCTATTGCACATGTACGTCGGTTTCCTATACAGGATAAGGGAATCTCCTACTGACATTTTACCTTAGTAAAATGATGTGGGCAACTATTGAAATGCGATATTGTGAATTTTGTGGTTTTTAACGTTCGATTAACGTGCGGTTTGATATTGTGGAGTCGGCATTGGGGGATTCAACTATCTGAATGTTCGAAATAGTGATATAAATATCATACTAAAGCAAAGCACACTTACAGGACAAGAGAATAAATTAAATGCTAAAAAGCAGACAACAAGAGCAATGCAGAAGCATTATTATGTGTTATATCTAAAATAATGCTCCATTCACTGTACCATAAGAGATGCTCTCAAAGTACCACTGTGAAGTTTGAAATGTTCACAATGAGAACTTGGCTGTGTTGGGCGAAATAACGGATATAGTATGCTAAAAAGGCATAGTGAATGTTTGCTTTTAGTTGCATTAAAATGTGGTGGACTTGTTTTCTGTATAACTTTTCCTTTTGCTTATATTGAAAAAAGTGCATTTTGCCTCTCATTGTCTATTCTACTGATTTACTTGATCTGAAGTCATTATATGCATAGCTGTTGGATAAAGTAGTGTATTTTTATACTCTACCATCACTTCTTTTTACATCAAGAGGTCACTGGATTTTCAATCTAGTGCACTGGGCGGTAGCCTGGTCTGTTTAGGTTGGGGAAACACTTGAGATTTCTGCATGTAGTTTTATTGGCTGAAGGGCTTATTAATCAGCTTATCTTGTTTTTAGTGCCTTTAT
The DNA here is from genome assembly GCF_019279795.1 of Protopterus annectens. Classification (NCBI taxonomy): domain Eukaryota; kingdom Metazoa; phylum Chordata; order Ceratodontiformes; family Protopteridae; genus Protopterus; species Protopterus annectens. Next base: position 1,631,752,508 of record NC_056739.1, on the reverse strand, counting down.
AAATTCTGTGCAATTGAATGGCTCTTGGCTTATTTATACAAAGCAAAAAAAAATATTGAATAATCACACTTTTATAAGCTGTTTAAAGTACACTGCTTTATCTGTATCATTAAGTTTGTTTGTGGTAGCATTTTATATCTTCTAAGTTTGTTTGTGGTAGCATTTCATTCCAGACACTCCTTTACTGTGCTTTTGCATTGGGAAGACTTAGATTGTTCATCTGGTGGCAGTAGATATTTGCCTGGTCTGTCTGAGTTGGAAAATACACAAAAGAGTACTCCATATTTTTTTGCACTTCTCTTATATACTGTGACTGTACTTCAGCAGTTTCAAAAAAATCTGTACTGTCTGCTGCTGCTTTAAGTAGTTAACTGCACTGTATTATACTGTATCTGTCAGTTGTAGGGCTGTTGTAGGTAGTTTGTGTGGGCTTATTACACTTGGGCTCCAAATTAGCTAATCTACATTAAGAAGATATTTCTGCACCCTTGTGGCAGAAGTGTGCTGATCTGCATTTAACTGTTTTACTGCATTAATTTGTGTCTTTGTGACTTTTCTTCTTGTCTTTCCTGCTTCGTTATCTGCACTTGTTTTTCACTGTAATTGTGCCTTTGTTGAAAGTTGGGCGTTGAGCTGGCACCTTGGCACCCATAAAAAAATCTACTGCCAATCATTAGCGGACCGGAGTTTCTCTGTGGTGACCCCTAACTGGGAAATGCCGAAAGAAGAACAACAACATTGCTTAGATAGCATAGTGTAGATCCAGACTTTCTGAATCTAGCCTGCTTTTGATACACTTGAACTCAAATCCAGCCATTTTACATTAAGAAGGGCTCCTCTGCACCCTTGTGGCAAAACAGTGTGGATATAGCCTTATCTGAGCTGGGGATTGCTGGGGGAAGAATCATTGTCTGATTTCCTATTGGCAGACTAGTTTAAAACTGTTTAATTTTGTCTGTATATAAGCCTTGCATTTATGTGTAGCTGCACACTGCACAAGGTGGAGTTAGCAGTGCCTTCTAAAGTAGCAAACTCCTACAAACTATTTTTTCCCTAGATGTTCATCAGTTGAACCCTCCCAAGCTTCATGCTGTACTACAGGCAACTCAGCTGATCACTGAGCAGCAGTACCACATTCCTTCACCCCTAATCCTCAACAGAATAAGCACCCCTTGTTTAGTTAGTCGATTTAGTTCTAGAGCAAAAGCTAATCCAATTTGCCCACTCCCAACTAGTACTTGGCTGTTCACTGCTACAATGAACAGCCAGTTTCCCAATATTTCACCAGCTAGCCTGATTGACATGGGCATCCTAGGGCAATGTAGTAATTGCCTCATGTAAACTGATAACTACTTGCTCCTAAAGCAAACAAATACAGTATGTGAGAGATGTAACTATACCATGACGCTGGAATCAGTCCCCTCATTTAATAATAAACAAGTCATCAAGCAGGTTGTCAGCACACGCACACACACACACACACACACACACACACACACACACACACACAAACATGTGCGCACGCAGACACCTCCTCTCACAGAAGACAAGATCAAGTCACATAGACCTACCTATGTAGAGGTACTCACTAAGAGCTTACCAAAGGACAAGAGACCTCCTAAGTGCAAACAGATCACACATACTGGAACACAAACAGACCCCACTTCACATAGCAACACACATACAAGTGTCTCAACAAATAAGCTCCTAAGGCAAAACATCTGAAAACCTAATGTCTTGGTCATAGGTGACTCCATAGTGAGATACACAAATGTCCCCCTCAACAGGCTAGACAAGGAGAGGGTCCTGGTTAGCTGTCTTTCAGGTGCCAGGATCCATCAAATCACACATGCAATTAAGTCACTCAACAATTACCATTATGACTCTGTCATAGTACATGTTGGAGTGAATGACGTGAAACATACCTGTCTGGACTATATGAAGTGAGACATGACTGAACTCTCAGATTATGTGTCCCAGGCAGGCATGCCCCTAGCACTAAGTATAATTTTACCTTCACCCAGAATGATGCCACAGTACAGACAAAAAATTATTGACTTTTAACAATTGGCTTAGCTTCTGATGTCAGTCCAAGGGTATCCAGTATCTGTCAGCCTGGGAAGACATGGTCGACAGACCACGCTGCTTTGCCAGAGATGGTCTTCACCTGTCTCCTCTAGTCTTTCAAATACAGGCAAAGATGCTTGCCTCCCCCATAGTGCCTTATTTAGGCAATGTTAAAACAAAATAATTCCTGACATAAAGAAATCCACTCGAGACAAATTCAGGGTTATGTGGCTTAATGCTAGTTGCCTCAACAGAAAACTGCACTCCCTGGAAATGCTCCTCACCTTGGAAGATGCTGATGTCTGTGCAGTCACTGAGACTTGGTTAAGGGCCGCAAAGAGCTCCCCCAGCCATACACACCTACAATGCCTTCCACACGTCCAGACCCCAAAATGAGCATGAAAGAACCAAAGGTGGAAGTGTATCCATCTTCATTAAATCCAAATACACCTTAAGACTGGTTAAACAGAATGACTCTCTAGATCTACTCCAGATGCAATTAAATAAAGGTAAAACACCCTACTATATCATTGCTAGCTACAGGTCCCCCACCATGAACCAAGAGAAACACACAGACTACCTGGACCTGCTAAAATCACTCCCTATAAAGCCAAACACTTTGGTCATGGGAGATTTCATCAATCCTTCCATAGACTGGACAGCATAAACAAGCACAAATGCAATTGCCCTGAGGTTCCTGGACTGTGTTAATTCAGTTGCTCTGGAACAGCTAGTCTGCACCCCTACAAAAGGCACAAATGTCCTGGACCTGGTACTCACCAGCATGGGGGGGGTCACTGCACTACCCCCCGTGTGTTGCCCTCCCTGGTGAGATCAGACCATAAATCGATCTCATTTGAAGTAAAGATCAGACTGGATATCAAACAAACTGAAAAATTACTCCAAAGCAAACTTTAGCCTACTAAGCAAGGGTATAAAAAGTTTCAAACTCCCTGCTAACACAGCCAACAATGACTCCTATGCAGAGGTGTACACAAGTGCCCTGTATAGACATTTAAACAACTGTATAGACTTGGCTGTACCTGGCAGGATCAAAACCAGGTCCTCTCGAAGAAACAGGCCACCCTGATGGACCACCATATAAATAAGTTATATAACAAAACCAGAAAAAGAATACCATCCACAGCTTGATCAAACAAATCAGATATATTGTAAAGACCTCTAAAGCCAATTATGAGGCTAAATTAGCATCTCTAGCTAGAGACAATCATACGGCTTTCCTTAGCTATGTCCTAAATCTTAAAAGGAATGCCCAGCTATGTGCCACACTGATTGTGGATGTTACTACTCACACTGAACCCAAAGAAATTGCCAACCTGCTGGTGGACAGATTTGTCTCAAATCCCCCCCCCCTCGTCCCCACCAGATACACCCCAAAGCATCCCCTGTCCCCAGTCCACTACCTAGCATCTCCAAAGAGCAGGTCATATCCTCCTTCTCAAAAGCCAAAAACATAGGGGTCTATATTACAATATCAAAGTCTCAAAACTTTGAATGTTAGAATATCGAACCCTAAGCACTGAACACTGAAAATAGTGAAGCTGCAGAATATCAAATACTTTCCTAGGGAAAGTATTCAGTGGGCCAATTCTGCAGCTTTGCTATTTCCTCAACTGTGGAGCAAAGGTGATGGACCGGGTTAAGGTAAGTGTGCGAATGAAGGTGAGTGTGCAATAGGGACCTTAGGGTTATGGAGCGGGTAAGGTGAGAGTGCGATAGGGACTTTAGGGTTAGGGATTGGGTAAGGTGAGTGTGCGATAGGGACTTTAGGGTTAGGGAGCAGGTAAGGTGAGTGTGCGATAGTTACGGACCTTAGGGTTAGGGCTGGGTTAAGGTAAGTGGATAGCTAGTAGTGTATGTATGGTTTAGTGTAGGGTTTTGCAAAGTGTATGTGGGTGGATTATTTATTTTAGTGTGCTTGCGTTGTGTGTATGTTTGTCAGAACAGCAATTTTTTTCCCTGGGAAACAATTTGCTATTCTGACTGTTCAATTTTATGGTCTTTTGACCAAATGGGTTTGATATTATAACATTCGAAGTTTTAAGATTTCGATGTTATAATATAGACCCAAACATAGCCTCCATGTGACCAGATAACAGCCCAGGCTGCTTACTAAACAATCTAAACAAGACCTAGTGGAACCACTTGGCACTCTCTTCAACCATAGCCTGAGCTCTGGCTTTGTTCCAACAGAGTGGAGAACAGCAACAGTAATCCCCTTACCCAAAGGGGTCTGTCAACCAACCCTGGGAACTATAGATCCATAAGCCTAACCAATCTTATCTGCAAGATGATGGAAAGAATCATCATGGACCTTATCAACAAGGACATGTGACCTCCAAACTCTTGACCTGACCCAGTTTGGCTTCTTTAAGGGCAGGTCTTGCTTATTAAACCTGGTGGAATTATTTGAGAATGTCACCAAAGCCCTGGATGAGGGCAAGGCAGTATATACCGCCTATCTTGACTTAGCCAAGACCTTCAACACAATGTCCCACTCAGGTATCATTAAGAAACTCTCCCAGCTGTGGATTAAACCATATATCACTAGATGGGTAGCAAACTGGTTCACTGATAGAATGCATACTGTCAAAGTTGGGGTTTTCACCTCCACCATTAGACCAGTCACCAGTAGTGTACCATAGGGATCTGTGCTGGGATGTTTACTATTTGGAATCTATTTCTCGGATGTCCAGGTGAAAGTAGAAGGCATGTGGCTTAAGTTCCCAGATGACTGCAAACTGGGTACAATCACTGAGTCTCCCAATGATGATAACAGGAATCTCAACCTAGCCTGTGACATAAACAAAACATGTTGGAGAGACAGAAATGTCTCCCAGAAATTGCCGCTCTTCTGGAATAAACTCCCACTTCACATAAAGTAGAGCTCCTCAATAACCCTATTTAAGTGCAACCTTGACAATTCATTGGGAAACAGTAAATTTTTCACTGGGGGTGGCACCTGTGTCTCTCATGGACAGGGGCAATGAGTGCTAATCACTGATTCGCTCTGCTAACAACAACCACCTAAACATGGTCAACTAAGGAACTATAGTATTACATGGCTAGACTTTTTTAAGGCCCTAGGGCCATTAATCTAGTAATGTACTATGAATCTAAGAAACTGGTTGAAGAATCGTGTTAAATTATAAACAAAAAAAAATATGAAAACCAAAGTGTGTCATGCAAGTTTAAATTCGCCAAATAAGTGCTCTGTCAAGAAATGAGTGTACTACATGGGATTAAACTCCCATTTTTGAGCTAGGCTGTGACTTCCAAGAGGAGAGGAGACATTTTTTTTCATTTTGTTTCTTCTTTTTCTTTCTTTCTTTCTCTTTATTTGAGCTTATTTTTCTTCCATGCTTACTAAATTTGCATCCCTTTGAGGTTCCAAGGTTTGAACATACAATATGTAACAATAGGTTTGCCAGTTCCTTCTATATGTGATCCTGCAGCTGACAGCTTCGCCCTGCCTCCTTGTTGGTGAATACTATGGAATCTATAGGCAGTGTGCCTGCCCTGGAACACATGCTCCAAACCTTCCCTCCTGGAGGAGACAGCCAAATTCTGCCTCATCCTTTTGTCTGTCAACCCAAAAAGAGGTGATAAGTTGTCCTAGTGACATCCAGGTAACCACAGATACTGAAATCAAATTAGATTATATTAAAAAAAAATATGCATACTGGATCCAAACAAAGAACAGGGAGGAAGTGGAATTAGTAATGACCTGAGAACAGTTCAGGAAGAACTTACAGTACCATTAAATCTATTATTTGCTAGGTCACATAAATATGGGGAGATTCCTCAAGATGGGAAACATGCATATATAGGGTCTATATTAGAACACCGAACATTCAAAATTTCGAGTGTTCTAATATCAAACCCTATGAATCGAAAATTTAAAACATGAACATACAGAACAGCAAATAAAATTTGCTGTTCCAAAACACATACACACAACACAAGCACACCAAACAAACAACAATCCACACACATACACCTAAACTCTTACACCTAACCCTACACTAAACTATACATACACCACTAACTATCCATTTACCTTAACCCAAACCCTAACCCAAAGGTCCATCACTATTGCACAGTCACCTCACCTGTACCTAACCCTATATCACCTAACCCACCCTAACCCTCACGTCCACATAATCGCACACTTACCTGAACCCGGCCCGTAACTTTCTACCACAGAGCTGAATATACCGAAGCAACAGAAATGGACAACCAAATTCTTTCCCTAGGAAAAAATTTGGGTTTCTGTTTCTTCGATATTTTCAACATTTGCTGAAAACGGGTCGATATTAGAACACTCAAAATTTTGCATGTTCGGTGTTCTAATATAAACCCATATATTAAACCTGGCTTTAAGGGAAAGGGGAGTAGGAAAACCCCAGAGTCATACAGAAATTTAAGTCTACTTTCATGTTGTCTAAAAATAATGGAGAAAGTAATATTAGATAGTTTATTGTAAGAACTGAAAAGTATGGGACTTGAAACCATATATCAGCGTGCATATGTTGAAAATAGATCTATTACCAGCTGCAGCATGATGTTCTATCACAATATAATAACAGCTTTAAATGGAAAAATGCACTGTGATGTAATTTATATAGATTTAACTTCAGCATTTGACAGGGTCATACAAAAATACTGATCAATAAATTAAAACAACTAGTCATGGATGTACTCTTGGAAGGCCGCGGTGGTGCAGTGGTTAGCATTGCTGCCTCACAGCAAGAGGTTCTCTGGTTTGATCCTCGGCTGGGGTGCCTTCTGTGCGGAGTCTGCATGTCCTGCCTGTGGTCGCGTGGATTTCCTCCAGGTGCTCCGGTTTTCTCCCACATCCCAAAGACATGCTGTAGGTGGATTGGACACTCTAAATTGGCCCTAGGTGTGAGTGTGTGTGTGCCTTATGTGGAAGGTTGGGAGCTGGGCTGGCAACTCGACACCGTAAAACTCCACTCCCAATCATGAGTGGACAGGTGATCCGCTGTGGCAACCCCTAACCGGGAAAACCCGAAAGAAGAAGTCATGGATATACTCTGATAAGATGGATAGCAGAATGGCAAGTAGCAACAGGACAGGTAAAATTCTTGGCTACAGTCAGAGTGTTCACAGGGCTAGATCCTAGGCCAATTATTGTTTAGATTGTATCTTTCAGATCTATCTTTTTTATCTGAGATGAATTACAGTCTGTATGCAGATGACTTGAAATTGGGTAAACTGATTACATGTATTACAGATAGGGTGTATCTGCAAAATAACTCAACTAAATTTGACCATTTGAGCACAAGAGAATAATGTTTTTATTTTATTTTTATTTATTTATTCAACAATTGTTTACAGGGAAAATCCAGCTGGGAAAAGCTACACAGTCATTTGACAACAATACGAAGTGAAAGCTCCACAGATGTTTGAAAAAATGACATAACGGTTACCAAGTATACAATACATAGATATGTACAACCTTCCATAAATTCAAGACAACACGAGACAGTAGAGACACTGAAGTACAGTTAGCATAGTATGACATATGATATGCAGTGGTTGAACATTCATACAGGATTATATTACTTGTCAGTCAAGTATAAAGTGAGTAACATATTTCCAGTCATGTTAGTTATAGGTCAAAATAGCAGGGGTAATTTAAATGAGCAGCCAAAAGAACAGGGGAGGAGAGGAGAGGAGTGGATTATTGTGGAAAGGCAGATAAGGTATTAGATACAGAGAAGGGAGGGTTATAAGAAAAAAGTATAGGAAGAGGGGGGTATGAGTAAGAAGTATAAGAAGTAAGTCTGTAAGATATGATATATGCATATAGTATATAAGTGGTTTAGTTAGACAACGGCTGTAGGATTTCCTCAGGAGTAGTATATGGGCAAAGCCATTTATTATTGTGGAAGGTCTTAAGTAGGCTTTTAAATTTAGTTGGGTCAGCAGTAGTTATGATAGCCTGTGGTATGGTATTTCAAAGTTTAGAGACATAGAGTAGAGAGAGTCACCAGCTGTGTTGTTGGGTTTGGCTACTTGTAGTAGGGGTTTATTTGAGGATCAGAGGACTGTAGTGTTGGCATAGGGTTGGAGTAATTTTTGAAGGGCAGGAGTTTTGTCATGTATGTGTACCAGTTTGTCGGCTTTAAGTAGCTGAGTGTAGGTAAACTGATGGGGGAGTTCTAGTCATTTGAGTTGTTGTAAGGCAGAGCAGTGGTGAGACATGTTGGGGGGAGTTAGTGGCGAATTTAGTAATTTTATTGTAGCAGGTTTCTAGTTTGACCAGATAGATTTTCTTTAGCTTGGTGAAGATTGGGGAGGCATATAGCAGAGTGCAGAATTGGTAAGTTCTGGCGATAGCCTATCTAATGGTGACTGTGAGTAACGGTTTGAGTCTGTAGAGGGCACCTAGCTTTGTATATGTCTTTTTGATAGATTGGGAAAGGTGAATATCAAATCTCAATTTGTTGTTTATCAGTATTCCTAATAATTTAAAAATCCACAATAAAAAGTGACAGGACTCAGAAACAGCAACTAAAACAACCATGATTAGCACTTTCGTCTGTAATAAACAAACTTCACCAGATCTGATCTACTATGATTAGAGCAGACATCATGCTGTTTGTTAGTAAGGAGGTTATCAGATAAGTGGTAGTTTATGAGCTGTATATGAATACATTTTCCTAGGATTTTGGATGGTGGGATAAGATCGCTATGCTTCTGTAGATGGAGAACTTAATACAGGTGCCACCTTTGTGCAGGGGAATTATGTACGATATTTTCCATATTTCAGGTATGTGTTGTTTATTGATAGATTGGTTATTGAGAACAGAGAAGGGATAGAAGATGGAGTCTGCTGTGATTTGTAGGAATTCTGAGGAGATATTGTCAGCTGCCAGCAATGTGGGCTTTAGTTTAGCTAGTAACATTGTTATGGTGTACATTTTAACCGGTTAAGGTGTCCATAGTATCTATGGGTATAGTTGAGATTGCAGGGAGGCTATTACAGTGAGTTTTAGTAAGTGAGTATATGATATTTGTGAAGAAAGAATTAAATTATGCTGCTGTGATGTCATTGTTAATGGATGATGAGGAGAGTACAGAAGATTGGCCTGGTTGCAGGACATTGTTTATGGCGGGCCAGAATATTTTAGGATTATAGTGGTGATTTTTATGTATAACAGTATAGTATGTCTTCTTGTTTAGTTTGACCAGGGCTTTGGCTTTATTTCTAAGTTGTCTAAAGTGTTCTAGGTTAGCTTGTTTTTTATTAGTGTGCCATAGTGTCCATGCTTTATATCGCAGTTTGAGCAAATTTTTATTGTCCTTTGTTAGCCAAGGAGTGAATTAAGCAATAACCCATGGATGGTTGTGATTAATGCTGGATTTACCCATGGTTGGTGTGGTTTGGTCATGTGGGCGAAGCCAGAGTGACCAAACAAAGCCAACCATGGGTAAATCCAACAAAGCCAACCATGGGTAAATCCAACATTGCCCACACCCAGCCGTGGGTTATTGCTATTATACAATGAAATTTATTAAGAAAAAAAATACTTACTTTTCTTAAATAATGTCATTGTATAATGCCTCCGTGCTACCCTTCCGCTAGTATCCTGGGACATTTCTGATGTACTGCACATGCATAAGGGTCATGTTCCCATCCTTGTGCAGTACATCAGTGCTGTGCAGAGGTAGCAATGGAAAAAGGAAGATCTCTGTTGCTTTTTAAGTATCTCACTATGTTAAACTAGATTAACATAGCAAGATATCTTTAAAAAAAGCAACAGAGAAAGGAAGATCTCTGTTGCTTTTTTAAGGATATCTCGCTATGTTAAACATATAATATAGTGAGATTGAAGCAACGGAGATTTTCCTTTCTCCATTGCTACCTGTGTGCATACACACACACAAAAAAAAAAAATCGGGAGATATACTAACAGAAAAAGTCCGGGCGACCGTACCTTTTTCCGTTAGTATATGTCGGGTTTACAACAGACACGCTGGTTGGGCTGGCCAATCAGCATGCTTGCTTTTGAATGTTTATGGCCAGTCATTGTATAATTTACATTTTACTGTAAACATACAGCATGGGGCTAGTATGTTGAGGAAGGTAGTATTGAAGACGTGCACTGCATTGTCTAAGGGTAGTGTTTTTAGTGGGGTCCATTCATAGTATTGTAAGATGGAGTTAAAGGTTTGGGCGTTGAAAAGTTTTTTGCTTCAAATTAGATGGTAGGTTGAATTTCTGAGGGGATGGAGGAGATGCCCAACTAGGTATGTAGGGAGATGATTGCTAATGCTATCTGGGATACAGTCTGGTCGGCTTGAGGAGGTTTGTTAGTTAGAATCCGGTCTAGAATGAATTGCCTTTTGGCTGCTTTGTCTGTTCTAGTTGAAGACTGTATGACCTAGGTAAATCCCTGTAGTTAAATATAGTTAGTGGGCTTGTCTGAGTTATAAGAGTACCTGTAGTATTGAAGACACCCATTATAATGGTTTCCTGTGAGAATGTTAGTGATATCCAGTGTAAGAGATCTTTGATTGTATTTAGATTACTACCAGGAGGAATATATGTAGCTATGATTAGAGATTTGTTATGGTTCATTTCAAGTTTATTAAATAGTATTTCAATATTGTTGAAATCAGGCAAGCTTGGTTCCATGACTTCTACCTTTAAGTCTAGTGTACTGCTGAATACATCAAAAACTAAGCATATGAGATTTGAGACACATAAATTGAAATGTGAATATTTAATACAGCACACAGTGATTGAAACTGTAGATTTGTTTAAGGACATGGGTATGTGGGTAGATCCGACTTTAGTTTTTCTAATCATATCAACCAGTTGGCCAATTATAGTTATTGAACTCTAGGTTGTATAAAAAGATTTATAAAGTCTAGGAAATCAGAAACAATGAAGTCATTGTTTGTTAGTTACCTTAGATCCAAACATGAGTATGGAATAACAATACAGAAACCTTATAAGTAAATGATCATAAGCAAACTGGAAGAGAACGGTGGATATATACCAAGGGCATTCATGGATGTAAAAATTTAAGTTATTATGAAAAACTAACATATCTGAATTTGTACAAGATCTCATAAAGATATTTAAGTGGAGTCCTTATAAAGTATGTAGAACATTTAGTGACAACTACCTCTGGGAATGTTTGGGGTTATCAAGAAGTAATAGAGATTCATCAGACAACCTATGGAGAAGATTCTATAAGAATGAGAAGTGTACTAATTGGTTCTCTGAGAGAGCAACTGATGCATACAACAGACTACAAATTACATTAAAGCAAGCACTAGTGTAGATATTTTTAAGGACAGCCTGAATACTTGGGAACAACTGTTATGGTATATAGGCAGGCTAAAAGGGCATTAATGCCTGTGCCTGAAATATTTGTATGCAACAGCACGTAACCCAGCCAGCCTTTCCATCATCCAGGTAACCAGCTGAACCTTGGTCATCTGGCTTATAGACAGAACTTCATCAGTCTGTATCCACAGTCATCTGGGAACCATTTTTTCTAAAATAGACGTAGTAGCTATTTATCAGCAAGTATAAATTAATGGCAATTCTAAAAACATGATAATTAATACACATACAGGCATGTTTGTACATAACAGACTGCAGTTTTTCACCATGTAGTTTTCATAGAATATTGAAAAGCTTGATTTGAGATGTGGTGAAGCATCTGAATGTTGTGGTATACTTGAATAACCTGCAGAATACTGAAGTGACTGAAAACAAGCCCCCCAGTAGCTTACATAAAATGACACAAGAACTAAAAATACGCAGAAACTGCAAAGAGCTGTATTAAACAAACTTCTTACTGATTACCACAGTATTGTAAAAATTAAATGCTACTTCAAAAGTTTGTTGGGTGGCCAAAGCAAGATGAAAACATTGAAATTATGTGCAAGTACTTCATGGTTTACCAATCACAACTCCTAATTCCAACAAAGACAAGCAATATTACACCCAAGTGACTTTCCAAGTGGAAGCTACAGAAAGCTGCATATTGATGTTTTTCATCTATGTAAAACTTTAACACAAATTACAGTAACATCCATACGCATTATAATCTCTACAATATTATGGTTTGAACATAGTTTAGCAAAAAAGTGTTAATAACAAATCAGTAAATTCAAACTCAAACCCTATGAAATTCATGCCAGTAAATCAATTTGCATGTCCTAGATAGCATTATTTTGGGCTTCTCTTGCTCAGTCCTGTAACCTATTTCCCATGTCTTCCTTAGCTGGTCCTAATGATCATCTCTACTATCCATATTGTTTGAATAAAGTTTCTTTGCTGACAGGTTTTGAATCAACAAATTAATATGCTCTTTAATATTTAGTTTAAATATGTCCACATTATTTGGGTAGCAGTTCGTAATTGAATGTAATTCCGCCATTGTATCTTAAGTCTCATTTTCTTTGACAGCTCCTAATTAGATAGAAATTCTCCTCTTTCTTCTTGTTTCAAATATCTAATACACTAGACCCCCCCTTTTCACTGATTATTTCCAGTAAATGTCCCTATTTTCCATGTTTTTTGACTACGACAGGTGCTTTCTCATTTTTCAATTCTTTAAATCCAGGACTTTTTGAATTCACTGTTTCTCAAACCACCAGGATCCCATGTTTTTGTATTCTCTGCTGCATGGAGGCTATTACTTGTATGACATATATTCCAAATTTCTGTTGCATGTTATATTAGCTTTTCTACTGCCATGCATTTGCTGTATTGACATCCTATTCCAGCTGCTGAATATACAATCAAATCAAGTATGACTAAGTCCTCTTTTCTGCTGTGTACAAACAGCTTCTTTCAGTTCATCCATGGTGATTTATCTTTTCATAAAAAACTGCATAAATATGTTTGTACTTTGGATAGGTATTAGTTAATGCAATTTGCAACACGTATCTTAACAGAAATAAATACTTAGGGAGCAAACACATCCTGATTATTCTGACCTTACTTTTGGCTGACAGTTAAGCCCGTATTACTGATGAGATTTACTGTATACCTAGGTAATTTATCTGTTTCGCCACTCTGAAGGGGCGAGGTTGTCCTTCTTGCCATTCCTTAAACCCAGTGTTATTGAGGGGGAATAAAAGTGTCTTATGAGCATTGACCCTTAGACCTGACATTTGTTCATAGCTGTTTAGGACATTTATTATCTCGGGTATTAGTCTTCAAGCATTAGCGACCCAAATCATTGCATTATCCACAAACCACATTGAGGTAATTGTCCCAATACCAGGCACTTTTATACTAGTATGAGGCAAATATTGCTGTAAATATTGTGTTAATGGCTCCATAGCTAATGCAAAGAGCATGGATGAGTGAGGGCACCCCTGTTGTGTCCCAGTATTGATGTAATACTATTAGTAATTTTTTATGAATCCTTCTGTAATGCTTGTAAAATGTTCCATAGAAAAACAAAGTTTATTGAGTTAATAGCCTTCTGAAAGTCAACACAGAAGGCCACTATTGAAGTCTCCCTCACCCAGCAAAGTTCTGTACATTAATCCACAATTAGTTCTACTCCCCTTCCCTTAAAAAGCTTTGCCGTATCTTAAATATTTTTTATGTATAAACTTGTCCAGTCTATTCACTAAAACTTTGGCATAGATTTTTCACTTCCAGGTTTAATAACAAAATTGGTCTGTAACTGTCACTTGACTCTAACATAGATGACAAGCAGGCGGGGTATTTTGTTTAGATGCTTTAATACATAGAAACACATCAGGATGGATAGCAGCATCATAAAATATAAACAAATCGGTTAACAGACAGACATGCATGCTTACATCTCAACAGTTTACTACAAAATGGCAGTCTAGCTTGCACGTGTTCAGTGTTTATACACTTGTGCAAGCCCTTGGATAGCTTCTTAAAGAACATACACACACACTGATCTACATCAACGTCCTCCCTCTTAAAAAGATTGCCCTTGGTAAAAACATTAGATTTGGGCATGCATTATTATCAACATTAGAAACAAGCACAATGTTCATGTCCAGGTTGCTGTGTTTCTGTTACATGGTCTGTAGATACAACCAGATCTCGTAACATAATAATCTGAACTGAATTTAGCAACAAGGACAGTCTTCGGTAAACAACTCATATCAGAAACTTCTAGATTTGTCACACAAATGGGAATATTCTCTGGAACTTCCTCTGAGATAAAGAGTCTTTCTCACAGGCTATGTGCTGTGGTATAGGCTCAGACACCAGTCTCAAATGTTTCTGATTCTGTCTAAACTCTGCTCCTTGTGATGTCACAATGTACAATCTCAGTTCTGGGCAATCATTCTTCATGAAACCAGTCCAATCATAACCTTTGGACATTTGCATCCTTACTTCTCCTTCTCGTAATGGGTTGAGTGGTTCAACAGATTGGTTTTCACTGATCTGTTGTTCTTTAAACATGTAACTAACAACTGACTACTGATTGGTAATGTGGTTTGATAGAAGTCGCTCAGCAGGTAAACCAAGATGTTTATCATGAGGAATGCTTCTGCGATTCAAGAGATTCAGGAAAACATCACTATTATCTCATTTTGACTTCTCAAGTAACTGTTTTGCACTTTGAATTGCACGTTCTGCCAAACCATTTGAATGCAGGTACTCAGGGAACTCATGACATGAGCAAAGTCCCATTCCTCAGCAAATCTTTTGAACTGTTGGCTTGTAAACTGCGTGCTGTTATCAGAAATAACTTTGTGCAGACTACCATGGACTGCAAAATGCTGTTCCATCTTCGTAATGACAGTACCGGATGCCAGGTTAGGAAGTAGGTCAATCTCAAAACAATTGGAGTAAGAGTCTACTAACACCAAGTAATGTTAACCATTCCACTTGAAAATGTTGGTGGCTACTGTCGACCAAGGTAGTTCAGGAATCTGGATTACCTGAAATGGTTCCTTCTGTTGATGTGGCTTTGTACTATTACACACAGAACAAGATAAAAGTACTCTCTCAATGTTTTGTGACATAGAAGGCCAAAATACTAGAACTCTCGCCCTCCTTTTGGTAGAGTCGGCTCCTGGGAAAAATGTAAGATAGTAATGCACTCTTGTTGCAAGGACTTTGAAATAATTACTTTTGGGCCTTTCATAATGATACCTTTCTCAGACAAAATCTCATCTCTGTATGGAAAATAAGATTGCACTTCTTGAGGTAAACTGGATTGCTTTGATGGCCATCCTTGATTGATAAAGTGGTTGAGACTTTGTAAAACGGGATTTGTGGCTGCGTGATCTCTCAGCTCATCAAGATGTGAGGAATAAAAATGTCTGACTTCCATGACTTCAAAATCAAGGTTGTCATTCTAATGTTGTTCTGTGGTGTTTCTGGGTGATCTGGACAATGTATCAGCAAGATAAAGAAGTTTCCCTTTCTTGTAGACAAGAGTGAAAATATACTTTTGCAATCTCAGCATCATGCTTTGCAATCTGGCTGGAGATACATGCATAGGCTTTCTCAAGATAGTGGCTAGAGGTCAGTGGTCTGTTTCAGTCTGGATAGGTCTACCATAAACTTAATCACAGAACTTCGAACATGCAAACACAATTGCAAAAAGCTCTTTCTTGATCTGGGCATACTGCATTTCAGCTTGGGTAAGAGTTCTCGATGCATAGGCAACAGGTTGCCTCTCTTGTAGAATGACTGCAAGACCAAATTTTGAAGCATCACATGAAAGAGCAACTGGCTTGTGAGCATCATAGTAGCTGAGAGTTGGTGGACTAGCAATACTCTGTTTCAGGATATCAAATGCTCTTTGGTGCTGCTCTAACCAAGGCCAGGATACAGCTTTATATGTCAGCTCTTTAAGTGGTATTGATAGATGGTGCAAGTCTGGAATGAACTTGCCTAGGTAGTTAACCATGCCAAGAAAACATTCCAGGGCTTGAATATTGTCTGGAGCTGGCATCTTAAGAATGGCTATAGAAGGGTCTGGTCATAGGCCTGAACTAGTAAATAAATGGGTTTATATTAAATATTTGAAAGCTTAAACATTCAAATCACTAAAGATCGAACTTTAGTGATCAAAAGCTTAAATGTTTGAATATTTTAAAAAATTTCAAAAAAAATGGAAAGTGTTAAGCAGGGGGGCAAGCCCCATTGCACCCACACCCCCGCTACTTAAATATACCAACTCTGAGATCGCACTTCAGTGTGCTATAGTGCAGAAATAGAAAATTTCCCATTCCCTACACTATAGTGCGATCTTGGAGTTGGTATATTTAAGTACCGGGGGTGTGGGGGGTGCAGGGGGGCTTGCTCACACCCTTTAGTTTTTCGTTTTTTTTGTTTTATTTTCTTTTTAATTTTTTTTTAAATATTTGAACATTTAAGCGGTTGATCACTAAAGTTCGATCTTTAGTGATTTGAACGTTTAAGCATTCGAATATTTAATATAGACCCTAAATAAATGACCAACATAAATAACCTCTTGTAGCCTGAATTTGCATTTCTGTGGATTGAGCTTAAGATTCACTTAACGTGCCCTTTTCCAGAAATTTTCTGAGGTGTCTGTCATGCTCAGCTTCACCATTACCTCCTACTAGTATGTCGTCTACTATAAGAGCACAAGGATACCCAGAAAAAAGTTGTTCCATTGCACGTTGAAAGATTTCACTTGCATAATTTATCCCAAATGGCATTCTCAAAAATCTGTAACTGCCTAATGGAGTACTGAACATAGTGAGCAATGATGATTTCTTTAAAGCTGAATTTGCCAAAATGAACTCTTTGCATCTAAGATAGAAATAACAGTGGCATTTGCCATAAGTGCTGCAACTTCAACTGTGCGCATAGGATGATAAGGTCTTTTTAGTGCTTTGTTCGAATTTCATGAATCAATACATAATCTGATGTTATCTGAGCTTTTCTATGAGCTACACCATGGAAGATACCCATTCAGTTGGCTCTGCAACTGGACAAATCACACCTTGTTGCACCATTTTATTTAACTCGGCTTTGACTCTGTCCTGCATGGCTATTGGAACTTTTCGAGTGGGCCTGACATCTGGATCTAACTTCATGGAGTACACAACTGGAAGCTTCCAAAGTTTGTCTTTGAAAAGATCTTCATAGGTAGAAAAAATGTACTGGGAAAAATTAGAGTAGTGGTCTTTTAAGCTAACATGAAAGACTTCCTTACTAAATGAAAGCAGTACCATGTTCAAACTGTCTCTGAGCCCTAATAATGACTGGATGTGCCTTTTGACCACATAAAATAACAAGGCGAAACTTCTCCCAGCAAAGTAACATGAAAGCACTACTGAGCCTTCAGTTTGAATCTTCATATAAGCAACAACCTTCGCACACCTTACCAAATCAAATTTATCACTATGACACACACTAGCAAATGTTTTTTCTGACATAACATTGCACTTGGAACCTGTGTCAACTTTGAGCTCTTTGGGTTTGCCATTTATCCGAACAGTACAATATACTTCATGGTTTGTCCTTAAATCTACTGAATTGGCTGTTTCATAAAGCTGAAAGCACTACTGAGCCTTCAGTTTGAATCTTCACCTCTATAAGCAACAACCTTCGCACACCTTACCAAATCAAACCTATCACCATAACACACACTAGCAAATGTTTCTTCTGACATAACATTGCACTTGGAACTTGTGTCAACTTTGAGCTCTTTGGGTTTGCCATTTATCCAAACTGTACAATATACTTCATGGTTTGTCCTTAAATCTACTGAACTGGCTGTTTCATAAAGCACTGATACACCATCAACATAAAGAGTAGAGTTGCAGCTTTCTAATTGATCAACTTGATTCTTAAAATGTTCCCTTTTAATAAAAGAATGTGAGCCTTTTGATTTACAAAACCTTTTGAAATGATTCCATTTATTGCATTTGTGGCATTGCTGACCAAAAGCTAAACATTTTTCCCTTTTAGATTCATGATTTTCACCATAATCACAACAGTTGCCAATGAAAATTGGTTAGGGTCCATACTTTGAGTTTGCTGAATCACTGTTATGCTTCACTGAGACTTTGTAAACTCTGGAATTTGCTAGAAAGCTCTGTGGTTTACCAGTGAGTGCTGCAGGGGCTACAGTTGCTGCCATGTGTTTGGGCCTGTTTCTTTTAACTACATGATGCATGCTATCAATATGAGCTTTGCCACTGTGCCTTCTACATACCTTCTCATTTGTAAGCATATTTGTGTGCTTTTATGTGAGCTCATATATCTGACAAATCTCAATGATGGCCTTATTCAAAGTTAAATCACTGTCATGAAGCAAAGTCTTTCTCACAGCAGCATCTTTAATACCGCACACAAGTCTGTCCTTTATCAACTCATCCCTTAAATCACCAAAGCTGCATGTTTTAGCCTTATTTCTCAAGTCCGTTATATATGCTGCAAAAGTTTAACCAGGCTTTTGATCCCTTGTGTAAAATAAGTGCTTTGTATTGTAACATTTGTCTGGGGGTTACATATTTCTCTAAATTTACATTTTAAGCACTCAGGATCCTCCCTTGACTCAGCCTGTACAACAATATGATGGTTTTCCACCTTTCCTACATAGATATCAGGTAATACACAAATGAACACTCCCTTTCAATGGCTTCTGACCCAGCTAAATTAAATAGAATAAATGCCTTTGTATGGTCATCTTTATCAGAAAATGCAGCCTGTATGAACATGTCATACTCTTGCTCAAAGACTCTCCAGTTCTCTGCAATATTATTGTCAAACACAAGTGCACTGGGTCTTTGAAATCTGTCAGCCATGCCCACAAAGTATGCACAAACACACTGAAAATATGTCCCTTGTAATTATGTATGAACAAACTGTTCTGTGAGCTTGTAATAACATTCAAATGCACAATAAGTTCTTTGAAATACTGAACTTTGGGAAATATGTTCTGTAATAGCTGCATTTTGTGAAATAACTTTACTGTAATACTGCACAAACATACAAACACTTTATACACTTCTGAAAACTTGAATATCTTTAATTAATATGAAAAATATGTGATTATCAAAAATGCAGTTGTTTCCTCTTATTTTATTCATTTTATGAAATTGGACTTTATTTCAAACATTTCCGTAATAATTACAATATTTTTATCAATATCTGACTTATCGGTTTATGTGAATATAATTTAGAGTGTTCTGTATGCCTCGTCTCGTATTTTGTGAATAAGAAATAGTTTTGAGCAAGTTTTGAAATCTGAAATTAATTTCTGACCTGTTTTGCAAATTATGCGTGCAGTAGGAATGATTCACTCCTCTGTATTCCTCCAATGCCAACCGTGTGCCTCTCGGATACAAGTGGAAGAAACTGGAACTCTTTCTGGCAATGAATAATTTTGGCCATCCTCCTTCTAATCTTATGTCCCTTTAGACATGCCACTTCAGATACCATGTCGCTAATCCCTGTGTAACATAGATGACAAGCAGGCGGGGTATTTAATTTAATTGCTTTAATATATAGAAATACATCAGGCTGGATAACAGCATCATAAAATATAAAACTGGTTAACAGACAGACCTTACATACATGCATGCTTACATCTCAACAGCTTGCTACAAAATGGCAGTCACGCTTGCACATCCTCAGTATTTATACA
This sequence comes from Protopterus annectens, assembly GCF_019279795.1. Lineage (NCBI taxonomy): Eukaryota > Metazoa > Chordata > Ceratodontiformes > Protopteridae > Protopterus > Protopterus annectens. The sequence continues at coordinate 1,631,732,790 of NC_056739.1, read as the reverse complement.
CTTGTGCAAGCCCTTGGATAGCTTCTTAAAGGTACATAAACACACATTGATCTGCAGTAACTATATAGACTTGTATTTTATTTTCTTTCCTTATGTAAAAATATTAATTTAGGTCTAAGCATAGCAGCTGTAAACCCCCTGTTTACTTCCATCTTATGGTAAAGAAGAAAAGCCATCTCACCAGTTATCTATGATATGTTTTATAGAACTTGGCAGTAATCCCATCCAGGACTTTTGCTTTACCCCTTTAAGGGCCTTTATTGCCTGTAGAATCTCTTGTACTGTTATTTTTCTATCCAGTTGTTCCCTGTCTGTCTGATCCAACTTCATTAGTTTAAATTCACTTAGTAATATCTGAATCTCCCCTCAATTTTTTGATTAACACCTCTGTAATCCACTTTCAAAGTGTTTAAGAAAATGTAATTAATCTCATCTGGTTTTGTAGTCACATTCCTTTTTTCAGATTTAAACCCCTGTATTGTCGATGCTCATTTTCTTTCTTTTAATCTTGTGCTTAGGAATTTTGGAGAGCAGATCCCTTATCCCAATAAAACTGTGGATATCTTTTCCATATATCTTGCATTTCCAATTTTCTGTTGACTCCTTTTATATTTATAATCTAACCAAGTAAAAGCTTATTGTGGCATCTTTCTAACTCTTATCTATTTTTCTCAATCAGTTATTTCATGCTGTTTGACTTTAAATTATTTTTGTTTATTCATTCTGTCTTCCTTTTCTGTAATTCTTATCCAATCCTTAACTTTAAATAAAAAAAAATGTCCAATACAAAAGAGAGGGTAACTGCACTAAAAGGGTATTCTTCCCAAAATTATTTTATCTCTTACCTAGTATCTATGAAGCAGGGGATGTAAACTCCATTCTTCCTTCCTCTTGGGTATTTTACCACTGTCTGGAACAAGTTGAAACATACAGTGATCCAAAAGGGCATTAGATTTATATATTACCTCTAAAGTCTGTGGTATAAGATTCATAGAAAGAAGCCAAAAGTCAGTCTTGCTGGAATTAACATCATTACTAGCTATGTATGTGAAGTTCTATTCCCCCAGGTATAGTGTCAACCATGCATCAGTAAGGTTCAATTCCTCTGTCAATTAATTTAACAGCTTACAACATTTGGGTAGTCTTCTTCTAGCAGCTGGGATCCTGCCCTTCCTTCAGATCTCTCACTACATTGAAATCACCTCCAGTTAATATGGGAATATTGCCCTAGTGTAATCTTCGGGTCCTGTCCCAGAATTTCTGCAAATAATTAGGATTGTATTAATTCAGCCATAAAAAAGTTGCCTATGAACAGTCCCCCACGCTTTGTTTTAACCTTGCAAATTAGACATCTCTATTCCTCATCTTATATACTTTCCACTTTAACCCACCCCAGTGTCTCATGGACTAATATGTTTACCCCCACTTTGCGGACTTTGCACAAGTATGGACTGCCCAGTCTGTCCAGCCTTTCAGAAAGTTTGGGAGATCGTTTACTCGGATTTTTGTTTTCTGTAACAGAATAAGTTTCCAGTCTTGCTTACCTCACTTAAAACAGCTCTATCTTTTAGACTGGCTGCTTAGACCCTTGATGTTCTATGATGTACATTCAATCTGTTGGGTAAACCTTACTGTGTATCCTATAATTGTTATGTTTGCCACTGGTACTCTAGCTTTCCTTAGAACTGCTTCTCTATCATTGTTAGTCCAAAAAAATTATAATGAAGTGCCTAGGAAGGTTATTATTCATAAACCATACAGATATCCTTTGAGATAGTTTTATAACCAAGGGACTATCAAGGGCCAAAAGAGATTGTATTTGTTTTCTTATAAAGATGATAGTATTACTTCCGTCTGCCTTTTCAGGCAAACTCATTATCCTAATATTATTCTGCCTGGCCCTATTTTCCATATCATCTGGTTTAGCATTGATCTTTCCTGACCACACTTGACACTCTTATATAGCTTGAGTGTTGCTACTATCTGCATTTGTCCATCTATTTCCCTCTCATGTACTTTAATTACTTCTCAAAACTGCTGGAGGCTCCCTTTGTGCCTAGAAGAAGCCAACTTCATGTCATTTAGATCCCCAATGGCTGTGTGCATGAAAACTGAGAGCACTTCTACAGTTGTCCTAACTGCCTTCAAATCTTAAGGGACATTGCTGCTGTCCTTTGTCATCATGCCTTCCTTTCCTCATATTTCACTGTGAGGTAAGCCAAAGTGTTTGTATTCTCAGATTCTCAGAAAAAAAATGCTAGCTGTATAATAATGCTGACTTTTTTAAACAGTTTAAAGGTCTAGTTACATTATTCAAAACATTAAAAAGTCAGCTGTGTCAAAAAAAATGTTTTAACAGCACCACTCTTGACTACTTAGGTTAAGAGACTGAATTCAGGGTGCCATTCCTGTTCATGTGCCCATCATGATCCATTTTATATTTATGACTGCATTGGATGCATATCCAATACAGGTAGATGTATTTTGTTTGTCAGCAACCACACCTTAAGGTATCATTAGTCATTTTAGAGAAGTGTTTGCTGCTTATAGTTTATGTAGCCAGATATTTATTGATGGTGGAACTCCAGTTTTGAGAAATTTCATTATTTTCTGAAATAGAATATTATATTCTACTAGGGGTGAACCAGTGCATCCAGAAACCAAACATTTAGCTAAAAATCTTTATGCACACATTCAAAACAGACGTGAAGAAGATACTCAAAACAGGGTTGGAAGGTAAGAATAAGATTTTACTTCTTCTGTTAAAATACAAAATATGTACACACACACATATATATATATATATATATATATATATATATATATATATATATATATATATATATATATATGCATATATATATATATGTATATATATATATATATATATATATATATATATATATATATATATATATATATATATATATATATAAATATAGACATATATACACACGTGTGTATATATATATATATATATATAAATACATCACATCCTTATAGAAAACATAGTCCATAACCACCAATGGTCCCCCGTTGTCAGCTGGCCTAAAACAAATACTCTTATCCTTATGTAAAGCCTCAAATGCTTTGTTAATATGGGGAAAAATGAGAGGGAAGCACTTGAGGCTTTACATAAGGATAAGAGTATTTGTTTTAGGCCAGCTGACAAAGGGGGACCATTGGTGGTTATGGACTATGTTTTCTATAAGGATGTGATGTACAGTATGTTAAATGATGAAGGAGTGTATGAAATGATAGACCCTGTAAAAGTTGGGAAATACATGTGTAGGATGCGCAATGATCTGTTTGAATGTATGCAATGTGGTCAGATCACTATGGACCTATACAACTATTTCATTGTGGATGATCCTATCATACCAGTGATACAGGGACTACCCAAGATACATAAGCATGCTCTCAATCCACCCATGAGACCGATAATGGCAGGACAAGCGTGGTGTACAGAGCCACTATCAATATATGTAGAACACCACCTGAAACCTGTACTGGCAAGGAACAACTCTATCCTTAGAGACACAAAACAATTTTTAGTAGAGCTACATGCATTCACTAACAGTTTTACACCAACAATGGACTGCTTAATGGTTACTTTGGATGTGCAATCCCATTTTACTGTAATACCTAATATGGTGAGACTGGAGTTTTTACATCAATATTTAAAGGAAGATGGAATGTATGACTCTAGAATGGTAGATCCCCTCTGTTTTTTGGTGGAAACCATATTGGAGAATAATGTGTTCATGTTTGAACATAACATTTACAGACAAAAAGGTGGTGTAGCTATGGGCACTTCTTGTGCTAATAGCTACATCAACCTGGTTATGGCTAAATGGGAATCACTAAATATTCTCGCAGGAATATGGTCTAAGAAAATAATTTTTTATCGAAGGTTTGTAGATGACCTCTTCCTATTATGGGAAGGAGGTGCATCGGCCCTACAACACTTCCTGAGGGATATAAATAATAGCACACATTTTTTTGATGTTTACAGCTCATAGTTCAAATAAATGTGTTGAATTTCTAGATGTCGGTATTACTAGAGCAAACACAGGTGAATTCTATACTGAGGTTTTTTGTAAAGAATGTTATAGAAACACTTATGTACATAGACAGAATATGCATCCCCAGCATGTGTTTAGGAATGTCATAAAAGGGCAAGTACTAAGGACATCTAAATTATTAGCCAAAGATGAGAAATTTGTAAGTGAATTGCACCAACTTGAAGGGAGATTTCACGAGAGAGGATATAAGAACAAGGAAATTAAATCCATTACATCTAATACACAATCCATTAGGAATAGTACAGGGAAACCTTATTTCTCCAGTCCAAATCATGTATATGAACAAAAAAATGCACGAACGAATCCCATGAGGATTTCAGTTACGTATGCAAGTAACATTAGGATGTTACAGGAAATCTATTCCAGAAATTGGAATATACTTCAATCAGATGACAGAGTTAAAACCTTGGTAGGAGATAACCCCAGATATGCATATAAAAACAAGAAATCCATTAAGAGGCTTTTATGTGGACCTAGATATGGCCATGAGCTGAATATTGAACCTACAACACACAATCATGGAACCTTTCCCTGTAATTCCTGCAACTATTGTACATACATTGATGAGAAAGGATATTTTGAACACCCAGATACAAGGAAGACTGTCTATTTTAAACTAGCAGCTAACTGTAACACCACAAATATTGTATATTTAGCTCACTGCAATGCATGTTGTTCATTTTATATAGGAATGACTACACGGAGGTTTCGTGATAGGATCAGGGATCATGACTATGATATTTATAGGAGGGCAGAGACTAATGCCCTAGCAAGACACGTGATGGCATCAGATACGACACACACCTTTAAACTTATGGTAGTAGAGAAAGTCAAAATAGGTTGTAGAGGTGGTCCAATAAAGAACCTGGTAGAGAATAAGGAACTTGAATGGATCATTAGAATGCGGGCTAATATAGGCAGGGGCCTAAATGACAAAGTTTCTATTAAACCTGTACTTATTCATAAACCATTACGCAGATAAAAATTTTAAATGTAATTTTAAGTATATTTTATAGGTTTATTCTAGAATTATAGACTAGATTTGGTATCTTAAGCATGATTATTATATTGTTTTAATTAGTAGCTCAACAGCTTTGTATTGTTTTAATTGAACTTTGATTCTGATTGGTTGTTGGTAACTTTTAAATATGAATGAGCAATGATTTTCAACTGTCTGATGAAGTAGGTTTGGCTACAAAAGAGCTCACCATTGTCTGTATCTTGTTTGTGGATTACAACTGAACTTTATCTTCACCTGCCTTGGTCTGGTGCCTCCTATACATTTTTTACATTGGATACTAGTCTTTTTGGAGGACCAGTTTGCCTGCACCACAGTGTTGTTTTTTCTTCTTTATTTATATATATATATATATATATATATATATATATATATATATATATATATATATATATATATATATATTATCCTTATCCTGGAAAGATATGGCAGACAGTTTTAACTGCTTTTTCAGGGATGGCCTATGTCTGTCTTCCCAAGGCTTTTGTATATTTGCTAAAATCCTATCCACCCCCATAGTGCCTGTTTTTAGACAATGTCAGTGCATCAGTATATACATCATCATGAAGATGTAAGCATCCCCAGAGTGAGGTGTTTCAAGTCCACTGCACTACACAAAGGCACTAAAGTTGGTGGTGTCTCTATATTCATAAAATAATATTTCACCTCCAGGCTTGTTGGACAGGATAATGACCTAGAACTCCTCCATGTCCATCTTACCATTAACCTAACTCCTTATTACATCATTGCTAACTATAAGACCCCCCCTCTTTGCTCTCTTTGGTCCATATCTCCTATTGATTCCATGCATTAGGCCAAGCACCATTCTCCTAGGGGACTTCAACTACGCCTCTATCAACAGGGGAGACAAACATCATCCTACATGCATGCCCAGAGATTTCTGGACTTCATAAATGCAAACCCTCTAGACCAGTTAGTCTGTTTCTCAACTAGGGAAGACAAAATCCTGGACTCGGTCCTTACCATTGTGTGCCACCTGTGTTCTGTAACCTCCTCTGTAGTCAAATTGTGCCATAAATCAGTCACATTCCCCATAAGAGTGAAACCAGGAACATCTTTAAATACTTCAATATTCAGAGATTATGCAAAGGCTAATCTACTAAAAATGTGTGATAACCTGGCTCACTTCAGTTTGCGCCCTCCAACCTGATGACTCTATTAAAATCACTTCAGTGCTAAATTCTATGCATATGTGAATAGCTGTATAGATGCTTCTAACCCCCTCCAAAGTAAATATAATGACATATTTAAAATAAACCACTATGATGAAACCCAAACATAAGCAGCCTCTATAATAAAAGAAAAGAAAACTCATTGCATCCAGTAATAAATGTAATGCTCTAAATGTCAATAACACAGACAGAACCCAGGAAATTGAGGTAGGCATATCTTCCTACTGCAAAAGACCTGTCACTACCAGTGTATCCCAGGGTTTAGTCTTTAGGCCACTCCTCTTTGCCATTTACTTCTCAGAAGTCAGATGCCCGTTAACTTGGTGTCATCATAAATTCTCCACCTGACAGCAAAATCCTCCAAGAGGGCCTTTCCCAAACAAATAGCTGGTGTCATAGGCATGGATAAAAACTATATGCCAAAAAATGTATAATAACCTTCTTCAGAAAGCATAATATACTGTGTGAACATCATGTTGACAACACACCCCTGAAAATCTATATGGTAGTTAGGGACCTGGGAGCCTGTGTGGACAGCAAACTGTTCTTCGAATGCTAAGTATCCACTATTGTAAGAAAGCCCTTTTTCACTGTGCAGCTTATTAGTAACAATATAGAGTCTAAGTCCAGGGATGTAATCATATCATTACATTTCACACTTATTAGACCAGCCATTGAGTATAATGCCCCCTTCAATATGTACCTGTCCAACATGAATGACCACAATCATTTGTCAACAAGAAAATAATGATCCTAATTCAGAAAAACTATACTGACCATCTCAAAGCTTTGTGCCTCTTCTCAGTATCATACAGGCTACTGCAGACAATTTCTGCCTTGCGTTTAGACCCTTAACAGACCCTATCCTCTTATATCTAGAGCATATCCACAAATCTAACGGCAGCATAAACACCCATTTAAGAGATCTTAATCTCTCTTCTATAAAAATTAAATTATAAAAAGAGTATGTTTAAGAGATAGATAAGTATCACAGAGAAAAACACTTCTTTAAAATTGCCTTCCTCCCTACATAAAGTAGAGTACTTCCCCTACTCTATTCAAACATAATCCAAACTGGCTGGAAAACCACAAATCTACCCCTGGTTTAGCACTCTTGTCCCTTATGGATAATGGGTAACATACAAGTGCTGTGCCAGTGCTGGGTTTTACTTAAATAACAAGGGCTAAAATTTTCAAGGGAGTGCAGAGCTGGGCTTCTAGAGATCATCATAGATCAATAGCCTAATAAGCACCAATGAACCTATGGTATATTCAATGGCAGAATTGTTCTTTATCTTAAGTAGGTGTATCCAAACTAGTTTTGAACTACTGAAACCTAATTTCAGTGGGGGTGGTCAAAAGAGACTATACTTGCAAAACTCCAGACACAAATTTTCACGAGGCAGGCCGTTTAGCGAGAAAGATTCTGTGTATCCCTAAGATGCTACTGGAGAAAGTCCATCCTGGATTCCGTGTATTATGGAAAAGACAAGACCATCTATTTTCTATGTTCAGGGAATTTCTTCAGGACTTTCATACAGAAGATATTCTGACTAAATGAGATGCTGACCTACATCTAAGGAAGAGTAAAACTTCTGAAGAAGAGAATTCATTTGCAGATGTATTCAACATTTACTATGCTGAGATGCCATATGTACAGAATAAGTCACTTTCCAGGTGCCTGACTTAATTTGTGACCCTTCTCAAGAGATTAGCATATAGAACAGGGATTTAGTGAGCCAAGAATCATTGCCTGAACAGAGAAGATCTCAGGTGATTAGAAAAACATCTTAACATCCACCTCATAAATAATGAGCTCTTTGCAGTTAAACTGTGTCATCTACCATTTCTGTATTTGCTATATTATCAGATGGAGATGAAAATACCATTTTACCCTAGTAAAGTGATATATATTTAGAATAAAGGGAGAATAATGTGGTGTATTTAGCAGTGTGGGAAAGTGTAGTATGTTTCCATAAAAGAAACCATGTGTTTGACTATGAGATAAAAATGCTACAGATTGTAAACTCATTTTACATCTTTTTTATGCTAGTTTTGCAGGAATAATCATGTGGAATTGTGATACTGTTATGCTGTTGTGCATGGCCAAGTAAATTTATTACAGTTTTTTGGGAACTTCATCTATGTAAATTTGGTACTTGACTGACCATACAGAGCGGGCTTAATCAAAATAGAACAAGAACACACTTTTCCTAAAATCATCTCAAACATCTAAATAAACATTTTTGGAAAGCAGTAAGCCTTCACACCGCTAAACTTATAAATGCTAATTCAATTAATTGTGAAGAAAGGAAGAATTCACCATTGAAGCATCCAGTGGTTTGCACTAACAGTGGTCCCTTACAAGTGAAACGTTTAGCCTTCATTCTCAACCAGTTGTGTTCGGGTTGTTACAACCTGACTAAATGGCCTTCAGTCACCTTAGAGAAGCCCAGTTTCATAAGAATTAGAAATCCAGGGTAATGCATATGTGATGTATAGTACTAGAATGATTTAGGCTGACAATTAATTTGACACTGTTGATTACATACTAGTCTTTCAGCTGCTTTCAGCTGAAGCTATTCTCAGACAGTAGTTATTTCTTAAAACAGTAATTAGGGGAATGCATTGCAAAGTATTTTTCTGTGGTCTGCACACCCTCCCACTCCACCCCTCTTCCCAGATTTACTTAATTCAAGTCTGAGACAACTGCATGCAAGTGAAAATAGTACATTTGTTCTGGCTGCATAAATGTCAAAGATGTGAATAACTGTTTTGTATGCACAGCTTTGTTTTACCTAACTAATGTTTATCAGTTGCATCTCTTTGAATCCTACATCATTTGACTCAGAAGTGCTGCTAATAACGCAAACAGTACTACACGATGCATTGCTATCATAATAAGTACTACATGGTGCATTACTATCATAATGAGTACTACAGGGTACATTGCCATCATAATGAGTACTACATGGTGCATTACTATCATAATGAGTAGTACATGGTGCATTGCTATCATAATGAGTACTACATGGTGCATTGCTATCATAATGAGTACTACATGGTGCATTGCTATCATAATCAGTACTACATGGTGCATTACTATCATAATGTGTACCACATGATGTGTTGCTACCCTAAAGAGAGCCAAGTATCATGTCTGAGATCTTGGACCGTGGAGTACATGCCTGGATATAAAACATCCCTGAATATGGTGCATTGATATCTATATATGATTGTGAGCTCAAAAAGACCACTAAAGACTGTGAAATATGCAGATTGAGGTCAAGATGAGGTGGGAAGAGCTTCCTCCAGGGTGTTAATGGCTTTGGTTATCAAAAGGAGAGGACAGTAGGCAGAAAGGCAAAGCCCCACAGATCATGTTTTAATTGCATTGGAGGCACAGAGTTATTTTTGATCATCTGATCATGCATTTAGTCATGATTATATGATCACTATCACAAAATGCATTGCAATATAAACTGATTACATTATAAGAATTTTGTACAGAAACAGAATATGTTAATTTATGTTCTCTCAAGTTTTCTGAAATGATATTTCACCAATGACACATCCATGCACAAACTTTCCCTCTACTTGGTACTCCTGCCAAAAAAAAAATATATATATATAGCCTGTCTTACTCAATGTAGCTAAACACACATGCACACACACACACACACACACACACACACACACAGACGTTCTTTGTATCTCATTGCATGCTCTTTCACACAACTGCTCACAGACACACAGACACACACAAGCACACACATACACCACATGCAAATTGTCACTTTCTGAATTCACAGACTTATTCAGATTAACCCAGGTAATAGTATAGCCCTACATCAGACAGCAGAGTGTCAGTTTAACTGACAAACTGCAAAAAATATGAACAGTATTAACTTTCTGCCATCTCCTACAACTGTAGTATTTCCACTGCGAAGCCGCAGCACATTTAAGGAATTTGTTAGTCAAGGTGAAGGTCCATGCTCCATGCAGCAAATTATTTGTTTCATTTTGCTGATGCCTGTTCTGTGCATCTTGGGATGCCATGTGCCTTATGCCACAGGTTTCTAGCTGAATTAGATAATGTATTTTAAAGACAGAAACAACTAAATAAATAAGAGTATACGTGCTGTCATTTCCCGGCTTGTGTTGCCAAAATAAAAATGAAAAGACCAGAGAGGTATATTTAACACATTTATGGCAGTAGGACAATCCAGGCTGCTATCAGTGCAACAGTGCTTGTTTCATTTGCAAATGGACTATAATGAGTTGTAGTACTTCAGTGATTAACTAACGATCTGCCATGTTCTGCCTTCCTCTTTACATCTAGTGAAGAGTGACATTGCACTGTGTGCCTGAGAAATAGAGACTGCCTCTGTAATGCATATGCCTTTTATTACCTCTGAAACATTTAGCATTGGTTTTATATCACTGAAACTCAACTCTTGATCATATATTAATAATAGACATAGTCATTATAGTAATAATACAAAATAGCTATATTCTCGTATCCAAAGAGTAATAATTAATGGAGTTTTGATATCATTGGGTGCCAACGTAAACATTCGCAAGTCCAAAGATGAGAATGAAACTTTCCCGTTAGGCAGCTAATACTATATCACTTTTCTCCCACTTGGGCATGGTTTCCATTTGTTTTTGTTTTCTTTTAACCCTTTATGTTATAGAGACATATATTGAATTGATTAATAGCATGTAATCCTTATTGTCATATCATGGCTTCCTGGAGAAAGAGTACAGTTGTTCTGTTTTTTTTTTTTTTTTTTTTTTTTTCATTTTACGCTAGTTGTTCTTTCTTCAAGTTACTGTGACCTTGAATTGAAATTAATAGCTTAAGCATGGTATAAGGGGTAAAGACTAGGAATGCGAGGTACAAGGAAGCTTTACTCCTGCAAAACCACTGCTTCATTTTTACACATGGTGTGTTTTGTAAAAAAAAGGGTGTTTTCCTTTCAAGTGCAGATGTTTAAAGGATATAAAATCATATGTGTGTAATTTGAGAGGTCCGGATTCAAAGTATTATACTGGAACATAATGTGGAAACAATAAATAATTGAATGCTCTGTAGCACTCTGTGAAAACCATCATTAATTCTTTAAGATATCAAAGAACTCAGAAATGAAATCTAGGTGGACATAGATGTCACTGAAATTGTCAACACTGTCCTACATGGCTATTCCTAGTTTTGTACAAAAGTACTCGTATCTGCTTTGAGCTGCAGCCAAACTAGCTTTAATTCTTATAAAATCAAACTTGCCTCCACTTTCCTTTGTTCTGGTGGCTGTGTTTATTAGGAGCTGTTCTGTGCTTCATCAAAAAAATCTCATTCCTTTTTGTGTTGGAAATAGTAATCAGCAAATCTTGAAAATGCAATTCCTTTTCTCTTTGTCTTCAAGCAAAGAACACACCACCACCTAAATTATCACATTTGGGCCTAAAAAGCAGTTCCCCCATTTGTTTTTTTATAACTTATTATTTTCATGATTTTCTTATGCCTACTGCAATCTCATTTTTAAGTTCAACCATAGCAACCAGCAGGTAGTCGTGTATCTGTGCTTCTGAATTCTATTCCTTTGCTAGCATCAGTGGAGATGTTTTACAGACAAGCATAGGCTACATTTTCTTATCAGGTGAATCCTGCTAGGGCCTTTAGCTCTGATGATATTGTATCACACATTCTTTAACATTCTCTCTTTCAGACAACGAAAATAATACTGCAAAAGTAATAGATTGATCTTTTAATATTGAAGTATAAATTGTAATATGTTGAGTTCAGAACATGGGTAGTTTGTCTTTAAGTGACTTGTGTGTGTGTGTGTGTGTGTGTGTGTGTGTGTGTGTGTGTGTGTGTGTGTGTGTGTGTGTGTGTGTGTGTGAATATTCTCAGAAACTTAGTCAGAATTTTCCATCAGTTAGTCAGTCATAAAGCTGTAGTGTCCAGTTTGCCCAGACTTTAGGAAGTTAGAGCCTCATTTGGAGACTTACAAAGAAGTAAACAGGACTTTACCTGAAGACCATGGAGATACAGGCTATGACTACCCAGATCGGGCCTGTGTGGAGATATACATAGTGGCAGCATTTACAATGCCGAGCTAAAATTGGGATACAGGAGATGTATGTAGCCTTGGACTTGTTTTTAGCACAGGCCATTGCTAGAGGCCTAAACTGACTGTGTATGTGATGGAGAAAATCTTGAAAGTACTATTGTTATTTATTTTAAAGGTCTAGTCAGCTGGCATTTCATGTTTCCCTTATGGATGCAGAAAATAAAACCTCTTTTTTTTTTTTTTTTTAATAATTGCTGCATCCACTACTTAATATACTCACTTACAATACATAGCTAGGTAGATAGATATATAAACAGAGATAAAGATATATAGAGAGAGTACATAAGCCGTCACTGACCACTGCAGTTATCAATACTGCTTTCATCTGTGCCAAACCACTGGCATCACCACCCATTGAAATCACATACCAGTGTCCATCAGTCAGTCACAAAGTAAATGCTAGTATTTTCTCTTTGCAATCAAACTAACTACAAACATGCAGAGAGAAGAACCTACATCAGAATGTACTATTAAACAGCACACTGCCATACATCAACAAAAACAACAGCAACATAAACTACCTACTACCTACCTATGAACCACAGTTATGATAAACATGAAATAGATGTTAACATTTAATACTATATATGATTTTATTAAATATCTATGAAAACTATCTACCTTCTTAACTCTTGATGCTTATGACTGATGAGATGTCCCATCATGGTTTGTGACCTCAAAATATGGCCACATGGAAGCCATTATCTTACTCCCTGCTCTTTCAGATATATGAGCTCTTCAGAATCACTTTCTACCATTCTTAGTTATATGCAAAGGAAACACCCAGATCTGTTAAGAACTGGTGGTCAATGACACTACATATACAAATGTTGTAGCTATAGCCAACCTACTGCTGACAGATTCAGCGAAAGCTTCACCCCTCTGTCCCCCCATCAGTAAAACAGGATATCCCCAATACCTACCCCCTTTCCCTTATCTCTAGGGGAACAGGTCATGACTGCCTTCAGAAAGGCAAAAAATACAGCATCCATGGGACCCGATAACATTCCAGGATGCATCCTACATGAACTCAGGCATGAACTTGCAGCACCATTAGGTTCCGTATTCAACCAAAACCTGAGTACTGGCTTTGTCCCAGCTGAGTGAAGGACAGCCACTGTCATCTCTTTACACAAAGTTGGAGCAACCACTGATCTGGGAAATTATAGACCCATCAGCCTAACTAGCCTGATCTGCAAGGCCTTGGAACAGGGCCACTAATGGAACATTGATCACCTGGATCGTAGTCAGGGTTTCATCCCTCTATGCCATGAGGCTAGACTGCAAATTTAGTACAGCTGACTTCCAACAGTGTCAATTTACATTTTCTCTATATAGATGCATTGCAATACCTGTTGACCTTAAAATGCTTTTATTTTTCTTCTATACGGTGTTTATTTCTGTTTAACATGCCCGTTTCTATTCCAGTAGTGCTGTCTTATTATTGCTTTTCATTATCACATTAGCTGCATATTTCGCTCATGTTCATTTTTCTGTGTACCCTACTTAGGCTGGACTTGTGGCTCAAACCTAAAATTGCATAGCTTTGTCCCTCAGTATTTGCACAACTAACATTATAATAAACATTTCCTTTTATGTTATTGTTTTATAAAGCATCTAGTTACATACACTCCAACTGAAACAGCTGAGATAGTTCCCTATAGGAGGATAAACCCCATAATTTTAATATTTGTTTTATAAAATGTGTTTTCCTTGTACTTTTATAAATGTATCAGAGTAATCATTTTGTAACATAAAAAAATGTATCTAATCATATCTGTGTCAGTCCCAATTTCTATTAATTTTCTCTCTCCTTACCTTTTGAGTAGTTAAGTAATTCATGTTTAACATTATTGTCCAAATTTCAATATTAGTAAAATAGTGGACATATAGCAAACCGCACAATTAAGGAGTGTTCCATATATAACTCTGCAATCTTACACACTTTGATAAAAACCTTATTACAAAAGATGTTTAAATAAATATTTATTAGAAATTAAAATTTCTAATTTTCAAACTCACTAATTATGTAAGACTTCACATAACTTCGTAAAATACAAAAACAGACTGACTTTGCCATGATCTAAGTATTACATTAATTCTCCAAAAAGCAGGAAAATAAATAACATGGATAAGACCTGACATACTGTATCTTTAATCCTCATCATTACATGGTGCACCCCAGCTTAAAACTTTGTGGACCCCTCTCCTTCTGCAGTCCTCTTTTTGAATTTCCACTGACTAGGCTATTCTTCCATACTAAACATTATTTGGCCGATCCATTACGACATGTAGGGTGTCATAATAGTTGCCAGGTACTATAAGGTTCTAAACGGTCTCACTGAAGTTATTGATAGTGTAAGAAAACAATACAAAATGTGCCCCTTCCTCACTGAGTACTAAAGCTCAGATTTGTTAAGGAGCTACTTCCTGTACCAAAGCTACAGGGCTAGAATCGTTCCACCTACATCTGCCTTGTGTGCAACCTAGATCAAATTATTTAACTAGACAATGTGCTTTGGGGAAATTAGTAATGTGGGCTACGGTCTTTAATGGTCTCCTGGACCAGATGCTTAGAAGGAACCTATGAACCTAATGTTTATGCATTTGTATGTCATTTCCACTCCTTTTAGTAGACAGCAATTTTCTTACCTCAAAAACATAACTCTCAGTTCACATCTGCAAGAAATGACACCACCAGCAGTGAACAGTCTCAGTCAGCCCAAAGGCATAACGGGATAAAGACCGGCCTACAGCCCAGGTGACTCGACTTTAATTAGCAGCTTGGGTGCTGCATTATGGACATGGCAGGGAGGATGGGTTTCCCCATCTGAGAGGAGGGTGCAGAGTAAGCCACGTGATCCTTTTGAGGAAGAGGCACGGCATGCATCCCAGGGATGACCTTTTGCTACACCAAGCCAGCAATTGGCAATAGCCTTCATCGAGCAAGTGCAGGGAAGCATGCAGTTGATGATGGGAGAAAGCACTGTAGCCCCAGTGATGACACATGTCATGCCACACTTACCCTGCCAATGGGATGGGTTAGGCTAGTGGAAAAAATGCTCTCATAGTCAGGATTCAACAAAGCACAAGTAACCTTGATGGCTGCCTGAATGGTGACTTCCTGGATGGCTTTCACTAAAGTTGATCTGGTTAATGACCTCCCACAACAGGATTATGAATGGGCTTGAACCTGATAGGGGTAGATAGACAGATGGCAGGTTTGGAAGCAAAAAAATGCAGAAAATTAAAATAATGCCCATGATTAGTCTTCTAAACCATAGCTTAGTATTCATGTTATAATAGCCCATTATCACACGGGGGTGTGAAGCAACTCTCTCCTGCTGCATTATGAAAAATCACTCGGCCTTTTCTGTGTCCTTTTGTTTCTTCCATGATCATTGAAGTTGTTGAGTTACCCAGGAATACCAGTCTCCTATATTCATTCTCCAGTACTTCACAAAAGGAGTACACTGGCATTCCCTCTAACTTAGCTATTGTGTTTAGCATTAACAAGATCCAACATTTCCTCACTAGATGATGCTTTCAAGGCTGCTAGGACAGTCAGCGTATGTTTCAGTCCTTAATAGGATCTATGCACTTCAGTCTCTGAAGAAAAACATCATCTGAATAATCATGAACAATATGTGATATTATAATTTGACTTACTACAGTAAATTTTATTCCCATGTGCCATAATTGCCACAACACCTGTTCCTTCTCATATGTAATCACAAACTGTACCATGATAACTACAGGTTTGCCAAAATACCTCTGTGATATGGTCAGTGGAAACTGATGTACTTTCTCAGTTTCTAGTGAAGATTTTGTAAAACATTTCCACTGTGCCATCTCAGTTTCCACAAACTCCATCCTCTATTCCCATTGTAATACTCAAATCAGTCACAAATTCTTTCTGCATTCCTTATCTCCCAAAGCAGCCAGTTACTGCTCTACATTTTCTGCTTGACAACCCAGTTCCTCCATTCTGTTTTTTTTTCTTTGCTTTTTTGCCCCCCTCCATGCGAGATGAACATTTTACTGTTACCACAACACATTCATTCCATCCTCATCACTGGGATAACAGCAGTCTGTGGAGCAGCTGTCATACAAACAGCCATAAGGGATATTTCTGATTAAGGGACTAATCCCTCCACTTTGGCTAACAGCATGTGGCATCGTCTCCACGGGGGCCACTATGCCATCATATGCACTCTTCTGTACTTTTGCCAATGAAGGCTGCCATATCCATTGCTTGGTGATGTGAACACACACCTCAAGACTGTGAACATGCTGTAAGGGGGTTATGGCACAGGACAGACTGTTTAACCCCATCACTGATGATAGGCGTATCCATCATCCCAATTACAGCTCCTGGAAGCACCATTGCTGATAACGATCCATAGGCTGCCTTGGTCCTAGTCATGGCTTTATCCCTCTATGCCAAAGTATCTCACTAGTTCATTCATTTTGTTTTTCACTTTAATCAGCTGCTGCTTAATCAACATCACAGTGACCTACTGGTCATGCAGAAACTTAATATCACTAACTCCAGTTGTCTGTAATCTTCTTATATATAATACAAACAGGCCAGTAACAAGCCACAGTCTAAACTTAATTTCTTCCATAGTTATTGTCACTTCCTTAACATTCAGCCTAATCAATCACAGTCCACAAAACATTGCATCAGTGGTCAAGACTCCTCTAGTGTCTTGCCGTGACACATTTCATTCTCTACGACCACATTTTATATTAAGTTTTCCATTTTTTTCTACTATTATTTAAATATCAAAATCTTCACAAACAATAATTTGTCCAATTTAGTTTCCTAGTTTATTCACAAAATGAAAAATTTTAATTGAACACAATACACACTGAAAAAGGGAGGAGACATCCAGTCTCATCAAACAGTGTGATACTTTGCCAGATAAAAATGTATTTTAGTAAGGGCTGAATTTAGAAAGATTACAGTCAGGTGCACAATTTGTACACTTCACTGTAACTTTCTGCATTCATAGACAGACTACCATAGTATGCTTACACAAAGACATATAAAACTGCATGAGGCTGTCTCTTTGACTGTGCTAGATGCTAATGATGCATTCTGGAGGAGAAGCATATGCTAATAAGGCATTTTGGAGAGGACAGGCATATGCTAATGAGGCACTCTGAAGGAGAGGTATATGCTAATTATTCACTTTCTGTCCACCAGAACTGCTTGCAGTAAGGCATTTATGTAGCCATTTGATTCAGGGAATCAGTCAGCTGTGCAAATTAGCACAAACTCTCCTGGATGCTTGTGAAAATGAACACAGCTAATAGGCTGTTTTCATTCATCATCTTGGAAACAAGTGCTGGGGAGTTTAGTAGTCAGGTAATGTTAGGGTGTGTGTGTGTGTGTGTGTGTGTGTGTGTGTGTGTGTGTGTGTGTGTGTGTGTGTGTGTGTGAGAGAGAGAGAGAAAGAGGAGCTGCATTTATGAGTGTGTGTGTCTGTCTGATAGGTCAAAATAGGAGGGGTTAGTGAGTGAGTACATTAGATCTGGGGGAGGTTGGAGGTGGCTGTCATACTTCGACGTGCCCCTAGACTAATGAGTAAAGCCTACAACATGGGGGGAACACTAGCCATCGGGGATAAATCTGAAGACATGGGTCAGGGAGAATATGGCTACAAGGGTTATCTGTTTAACATGGTGCCTTAACGGCACATATAGGCAGGGGAATCACTAGACACCAGTGAATAACTTTGTCATCTCATGCTTTAACAACACATCAACCTAATAGTGACTGGGGGTGGAGGTACCACTAGATACCAGGGGATAATTCTGAAGACATAGGCTGGGAAAGAACACTAGCCACCAAGGAGTAAACATCATCTCATGCCCTAACAGCAAATACATATAGTGTGGGGTGGGGGAGGGGACATTAGACACCACGGGCACTCTATATAGTGTCTTAAAGGTACTTAATAAAAAATTAAATAGGGATACTATAATTAGTGTGCCGTAAAGGGACTAAAGTGGATTCCAACCTTGTACCCTCCTACAGAGAATATTAGACCTCTTCACCAACAGTCAACAATCAACACAAGGGATGTAATGGAAAAAATAAATTAAGACTTGGAGAAAAACAAGAATATACATGAAAAGTTCAGGGGAAATGGCTTTGAACTCTACACCCTTACCAAAGGAGCCATCAGTATTAACCTGCTGCTGTAGCTGATAAGTTAGTCCAGCAAGGGTTTTTAAAACATATATTGAGGATCTCTGACATTATTCAAAGCCTGCAATAGTTCATGAGTTATGAGGTACCAGGACAGGGAACATAAAGCATACCTCTTAACTGTGTAACAAAATATATCTACACAAAGCCAATAGTAATGGTGAGACAAATACACAAAGACAGATATTAATTATTCCTCTTAAAAACTTTGAAATTCACTAGAATAACAGCTTTTGCACTAGCATGCATTTACTGAAGGATATGAAGTGTGAAACTTTGACATTAATGACTGACTGTAATCATCTATGAAGTAACAAGGCATCAAAAAAGAAGATCTGATCAAGGACAGGTATGTTGTGACAGTGCGTGCATGTGTCCATGTATGATTGTTTTATTATGTGTATGTGTGGGAATGTGAATGCAGGGGTGTCTGTGCCAACACAATGCATGGTGCTAGTCAATAGTGATGCATATACATGCAAATTAGCAGATAATAAAGCCTTTCCTGTATGTAGCTAACATTTCTATGAATAGAAACATACTGCATCATGTAAACAGGGTTTTTTTACTGCAGCCCTTGACACAAGTGCTTAGATTCTTTCTGAACTCCGATGTATATCTGTACTAGGAGTAGTCCCCCCCCCCCTCCCTTATGTATAACAGTGCTTTCAGCTAAGTGCATTTCTCAAGGCAGAATCTGGTAAAATACACTTCACAAAAATGCCCCAGATATTTTAGTGACTATTTAAATTGCGGATGCACAGTCCCACCACTTTTGTACAACAAGACACTAAAAAGCCCAAAGGACAATGACTTTACAGAATATTTTGCTGATTACAACTTGGCAACAAATCAGAGACAGTAGGTTTTCTGGTTAGAAATGCATAATTAAGTAGAGACCCTCTATATTAACTTTGTCTCTAAATCAAACTATGGTTCTTGGCTAATTAAATTTACTACTAGAAAATACTTTGTTGTACTTTACATTCTTGTTGTATGTATTTGTTGAAGTATTACTTGTATAAATAAAAACAAGTTGCTCATTGTAAACCAGTCTATAAAAATCACTTTCATAACATAACACATGGCTCCTGGGAACAGCAATTTTTTAATAAAAATCACTTTCATAACATAACACATGGCTCCTGGGAACAGCAATAAAACTCACAATTAAAGCCTTACTTTTTGTCCCCATAATAACTGCAAAAAAAAATCAAGAGGAAATTTTTTTAGTAAACTCATTTTATTATGTACCCTGCACAGATGTTTCCTGAGACTGATCGTATACAAGTCAAAATCTACAGTTCTTTTGGGAAATGTGTATATAAAAACAATGTAAAACATCATCAATTATTACATTTGATTTGTTTTGATATAAATGGATTGTTTTGAGTATAACATCTGATGTCTTTGCCGTTCATTGGACTAGATCTTCCTGTGGGACACACGTAAAGGCTGTATGAACTTATTATCCCTGAATCACACGAGAAACACATACAAAGTAGAATGTTTCTGCTTGTTAAACAGCATTTTTCCTGTGTAGTATTAACCCAGATTCCAGGATACTTATGTCTGTCCCTGAAGGCATGAAATGTGCTATAAATAGCATATGGATCATATATCAAATCACATGAGAGACACAAAAACATATTTCATCCAGGATCATAGAAAGGACATATCATTTCTAAATGACCATACAAGAAAATGACTACATAAGATAAAGCAAGGATATTAAAACCTATGGCATTAGGAGACAACATTGAAAAGCTGCATCATGCAACCATAACCTTTGTTAATGGCCCACACTCAAAGTATATTCTTAGTATGTGATCCAGCAAGCCTAGATGAAAACTTGTACTTGTTCAGTGAAATATAATTTCACAGCACAGTTAAGATAACAAATATTAAGGATTAACAATAATATATTGGAGACTGTAAAATACTGTGCTGATAATGTTGGTACATCATCATGAAAAGTAATCAATGTATGACACCGCAGTTAAGCTGCCATTGCATACTGCTATTTTACAGATTATACACAAAATTTCCAGCAAACCTTTCTTATTTTCATGGCATAAAAATAGCACAGAATATGTCCACCTCTTGTGACTTACCATAGCAACTGTCTTTCCAAATGAAGTAACACATTCTTTTAGAAATTAAAGAGAGAGAGAGGTTGCATTCATGATTTTTTGCCAATAAATTACACTTTTAGAAGTTTTATTTGTAAATGTCAAGGACTACAAGACCTGGAAGGTCAGATCTGAAAATACGAATTTTTGTGTTTTTGCGGGTGTTTGTGCGTGCGAGTATGAATACTTTTAACCCATATATTTGCTATAACCTTTTTATGAAATCTCCTACAAACAAGGGCAGAAATAATGTGTTAGCTCTATCCCAGGAGGTATTTTTCTGTACATTGTTGAGCCTACCTTGTAAAATAATGAAGTGTATTGGTCAGAAACTGAAAAATGACTGCTGTCATGTTTATGTAGAGCATAAACATATGGCTGATTTGTGAATTCTGCTAAATAAGCATATCATTATCAGTGCTAGGAATTTATGTTTTCAAAACACAGTACAGAAAACAGATCTTTTATTTCTGTCATATGTTCAATATGGCTTTCCTTTAACATTTTCTGCTGTACCCAAAAGGTGGTTTTACTTTCCAGAAAAATATTATAGTAACTGCTGTGTTTTAAATTGGTATCAATTGCCATAGTTAAATAACATTTTTATCTCCTTACATAATATGTGTTTGCTTAAAAATACCATTAGCAGGCATAAACAGTCCTATTAGAAGGAATATAATCCTAATCAATATGTTAGTGTAAAGCAACTTGGCAGAGATTGAAATACTGTTTTGTGTGATATAATATTGAAATTACTCCTTCAGTATCAATCACATCTGGTTTTGCTTTAATTTATTTCACTGAACACTCTTTGGACAATTTCCTTAGCAGAAATTGCATTCAGTGAAAATTGCCAGAATAACTCGTTATACAGTACATTAATCAAGATTTATAAAAATGGTTAATTACATTTAATATCTTAATTTTCAGAAGTTTTCAGTAGTTGTAATCTCCCATCCAAATATTTCAGAATAACATTTTTGTAATACCACGTCATAATCTTTTACCTATGAACATATAAATATAAGTATTGCATGTTTTATATGTGATGCAGAATTTGATTTCACAAAAATAGCATTTGCTTTTTAGTCATAGAAAAAAATATTATACCAAGGTCATTAGTAAATCTTTAGATTTTTATTCCTTAACTGTATTATGAAATTGCATTTCACCATATGCAAGTTTTCAACCCTACTTGTCAGATTTCCTACTTTGGTCTGTTTTCTTTTCTATTAATATATCTGTATATATGTTATTGTTTAAAATGTAAGAATTTAATAAAGTTGTTTAAAAGAATAAAGACTGTGCTAGCACTTTAGAGCAGTAACAAAGGATATGACTGACTGAATAATGTAGCTCTTCAATGTTCAGTTCTATTGTCATGAGTTTTAAAATTTTCACTGAGCCTGAAAACTGTCACATGCAACCTTCATGAAGTGCTCTGAAACAAGAATTCTGTTGTGTGTTTTTTGAGACTATAGGGGAATGTCAGAGTTGTACATTTGTGTTCATCACATTAAAAGGAATCCCAAACTAGGAACTGCTTATTCATTTTACCTGAATGTTCAGTTTACAAAGCTACCTCCTGAAAACAAGCAGCAACAAAGTTTGCCTGTGGTACAAAGGATGATTTTTCAAAGTAAGACAACATTTTGTTTTAGAGTTGAAACTTGGACTGGGCATAGGAAATGTCAAATTTGGCTTCAAGAGTGGGATAAATAGTAGCACTCAAAATTTCATTTAAATGGACTAAAATTTCTGAAAGTATGAAGCTGTTTTTCCCATATTCGGTGTATGCTAAATATTTTTAAAGTACATTTTCAATATACTCCCATTAGGACCATCTCTTAAGAATTATCTTACAGGGTAGCATTGTACTATGGCAGTGTCATATTTCCTGGATTGAAACCCAATAAATTCTAAACTAAAAATATGTGCCCAAAATCTTGATGAATGAATTAATAGAAAGATGATGTTTGCAGAATTAGCAATATCTCATTACTTTGACTTTTATCAATAATCTTGAGCCAAACTTATATAACCCCACCCTCCCCTGGTTAGAAGATAGACAATGGTTCCCCCAAGATTCCCCCAGCATAAAATTGGGCATTGGATCAGGGGTGAATTCAGCGTAGGGCATGGGGCAATGGGATAGCTGCCAGAATGGTAGTAACTAAGTAGAAAGTTTTTTTTTTTTTTTCTTTTTTTTATTCTTTGTTGCCTGTGTTTATCCCACTGGGCTAGTAGTTTCTTTTTAGGTGGTATTTTACTACCTGAACCAACCTTTCAGAAAGTTCATCCCAAAGCCCTTTCTTAGAAACAATGGCATTACCCTTATAAAGTCCCATTCCAAAAAGATGATTGTGCAACTGTCGTGAGAAATGACATCTCAGAATGGAGTATTACAGTGACAGCAGCTTAATTCAGGAGACATGATATTGAATATCGTGTTATGGAAATCTGTTTCTAGAATGCTTAGGAATGATCAGTTTATGGCCACTTGTTCATAAACACTTACGTTAGTCTGAGACTAGCTTACAAGAAGTAAATTTGAACAACAAAAATACTGGCAACCAATGCTGTATTAAATAATTAACCAGTATATTAAAGTTAGCTTTCAGACAACCAAGTCATTTTTTTCATGAAGTATAAAAACAACTGACAAAGGAGACACACATGAATAACAGAATGTGAAGCAAATAGAAATGGACCAGTCTTAATTTAGGCAGCTTTATGATCCCTCTGTTATGTAAGAAAAGCTGTAAAGAAGCTTTATCATAAAGACATCACCCCTTAATTGCATTTAAAATACTTTGCCATCTAGCTTCATATTTTGCAAGTGCAGCTGAAGGGAAATATTTACTTAGTTGAACTGCACGTCAACTAGTAGGTTTTGCTGCATTCCCTCAAATTTAATTACATTGACAGATGTAGCTGGCCAGCAAAGTACAGTTTGTGTGTGTGCAACTGTCTAAGTGAATGAGTATCTTCCATTCACTTACACAGTTAAAAAATCATTTCTGCTATACATTTGTAAAATCTGAATGTTCTTTTCCTTTACTCTGCGGATTGTATTTTCAGCAAGGTCAGGAGACAATGGGGTAAGGAAATTTGCATTTATCTCCACTGTTGTGTGATCTTTGACTTGGGTTTATATGAAGCTGTGAGAGTGTGGGAGTACAGAGGGTGCTTGTTCCACCCCCGAAGAACCACTTTTTTATTTGTTCAATTCAGTATGTTCTATTTGGGCCTGTTTTTTCAGTGGTGTACTGTAAGTCATACTGAATTACTGATATGGTGCATATAAACATTTCAATATCAATTCTTATCTGAATAGTTATCACTTTAATCATTTCTGCTATACATTTGTAAAATCTGAAATTTGAACAATGTTTATGATCACCATTACAAAAACATTGAAATAATGCATTCAATACAGATATTAGTCATAAAAGACACCTACACTGTATCTCTGGTAATACAATTTGTATAACATTTATTACAAAAAAATAACCATCTAATTGAATGGATCAAGCTGTTGCTAATGTCCATAAAGGAACAAGTACTGCAGTTTCCACATTTAAATGTTGCATTTGGACTGCTACTACTAAACAACAGTTAAGACTTTATTTTATATTTTAGACCTCTTACGCATCAGTGTATTGGGGAACGGTCTGCATTTGATGGGTTGTGTTAGGGTGATAGAATCAGTGACTAAGTATTTTTATTGTGTATAATAATGTTAAGGGACTGTTTTCTTTAATTGACGGAAATGACATTGCTGGATTAATACGGTCCATAGTCACTTGACGAATTTCAAACATATATCAGTTTGATGTATTAAGTTTAAACTAAATCTGATTTTCTGCAAATTATGTATACGTAGGGTAGCTGCTTTCCATTCACCTGCAGGGATAAAAATTACAGATTCCTTTGTGAAAACCTTGACTTATGGTTTGCATATGCTGATTGTTACCTCCTCTCTCTACATCATATACATGAGTGAACTTCATCATCGCATACCAAAGATAACAGTCACTTCAAGAAATTAAATAGCAAATATGCCACCCTCACATTCCCAAGATGGATGCTTTCTAAAGCTTGGCTGCACCTTGAGGTATTGTCCATGAAAATTATGAAGAGGAGATGGGAAAGATACACACCTGGAAGAGTCCTGCAACCATCCTGAATGCATCTGACTTGACAACAAGAATAATAACATAACTCTTTGCAAACTCAGACAGTTTGTAACAGCTGTGCTATGACTCCATACTGTGGTAGCACTTCCAGAAAACATTCAGGTTACACCAGTATATGCCTTCTCCTGTACCACAAAATATATGTAAACTATATTATAGTGCCTTTTTTAGGCTGTGTTCTAAAGACCAAATTACCACCGTAACAGCTACAAACAACTGCAATCTGAGGGTCATGCTGCTCAGTGCTAGAAGTCTAAATCTCAAAATGTACTCGCTCAAAGCACTCCATAAAATGGAGAACATTGACATCTATGCTGTAACAGAGACCTGGTTCAAGGCAGCAGAAATTACCCCTGCACTACCAGGTTATAACTCATTCCACATCTTTCGGCTCCAGAACTTGGACTAAAGCTCCAAAGATGGTGGTGTTTCCATATTCATAAAGGATGCGCACACCTCCAGACTTGTAGCCCAACATAACGCATCAGAGATACTTCAGGTGCAGCTAACATTGGCAGAGAACCACTGGCCAAGACCCGAATTTCTGGAACCAAAGATGCACCAACACAAATGAAACAACAGTTTTACCTAGGTTTCATCTTTAATGTACAGACTTCTTCAGAAAATAACACTTCTCAAACCACTCCAACATTATATCCATATGATGTTGGAGTGGGTTTGAGAAGTGTTATTTTCTGAAGAAGTCTGTACATTAAAGATGAAACCTAGGTAAAACTGTCGTTTCATTTGTGTTGGTGCATCTTCGGTTCCAGAAATTCGGGTCTTGGCCAGTGGTTCTCTGTCAGTGTATTGGTTAGCAGCTAACATTGGGTAAGACAGCGATTCAGGTTTTAGCCTGCTATAGGTCCCCAACCATGTCCCAAGACTCACACTCCACATTCCTAAGCACCCTGGAGAATATTAGGGTCCAACCTAACACTCTCTTACTAGGTGACTTCACCTACCTCTCCTTTAACTGGGAAAACTAGTTATGTACCAACACACTTGCCCAACATTTCCTGGAGTTCATTAATTCCAATGACTTGGACCAGCTCGTTCTTACCCCCACTAGAGGTAGCAACATTCTTGACCTAGTCATTACTAACATGGACAACCGTTGCTCTATACCAATAGTCAGCTCCTCCCTGGTTAGATCCAACCACAAACTAGTCACCTTGGAAATTCACATCGCTTCCACCCTCCCGCAAAGGTAACCACCATGAAAAACTTCTCCAAATTTAACTTTGGGCTCCTAAAAACAAAAGGGGCTAACTTCACGGCATCCATGCAAATGGAGAATAGTTGTATGACTGCCAAATCATTCACCAATGCACTGTATGAACACGTACACAAATGCATGGATCTCGCCATACCCAATAGAACCAAGACACTCTCCTCCAAAAAAAGGAAGCCAATCTGGTGGTCCTCTACCATAAACAAACTCTACAACAGAAGGAGGAAAGTGATGTGGAATAAGGTGAAGTCCCAAGACTGGAGAAAACTCCCTTACCAGCCTCAACAAAAATTTGAGATCCTCATCATATCCTCTAAACCTAGCTATGAAAACAGAATTGCAGCAGATAGTAAAGACAACCACAAGGCCTTCTATAGTTATGTAAAGAATCTCCATGACAATACCTATATTTGCTCTGAGCTACTGCACAATGGTACCTCCTATACCAAGCCAACAGATATTGTCAGTATACTGGCTGACAGATTCAGTGCCAACTTTACCCCTCCCCCCAAAGGACCAATCACAATACCAGTAGATTTCAAGGCACCCAGTATTACTGCTGCACAGGTTAAAACAGCACTGTCCAAGGCCAAGAATACAGCTTCTATGGGACCTGACAATATCTCCTGGCTGTTCTTTACATGAACTACAGAGTCAACTAGCACCTCACCTGTGCGTCCTGTTCAATCACCTCACCTCAGGTTTTGTCCCTACCAAATGGCACACTGCTACAGTCATCCCTATCCACAAAGGAGGAGTGACTACAGACCCTGGGGACTATTGCCCCATTATCCTGATGAGCCTGATATGCAAAGCTATGGAACGCATCATCATGGACCTAAAAAACAAGGATATAGGGAATCTACAAACTCTGGATCCCACACAGTTTGGTTTTGTGAAGGGTAGATCATGCCTGCTCAACTTGGTCAACTTCTTTGAGTCATACAACCAACCTTGAACTGACCAAGGCTTTTGATACCACTCCCCACTCAGAATCATAGAAAAACTTACTAAGCTAGGCATCAACCCATATATCACTAGGTGGGTTGCAAACTGGCTCACAGATAGAACCCACAGTGTGAAAGTAGATGACTCCAAGTCAGACTGCCAACTAGTCCCGAGTGGAGTCCCACTGTGTTCTGTCCTGGGAACTCTCCTGTTTGGTATCTACTTCTCTGAAGTCCAGGCCAACATGAAGGGACTCTGGCTGACAAAGTTAAGTTGGGAGCTATTATTAAATCCCCAAGTGATGTTGACTTCCTGCAGAATGGCCTCACTGAGACCAACGAGTGGTGTCAGAACCATGGCTTTAAGCTCAATGCCAAAAAATGTGTCGTCATCCCCTTTGGGAAAAACCTGGTTCCCATGAATTACCATATTGCTGGTAGTCCACTGAACACAGAAGGCATTATAAGAGATCTGGGAACACAGGTTGACAGCAGCCTCTCTTTTGATCACCACATTGCCACTGTGGTCAGAAAGTGTTTCTATGTGGCACAACTCATTACTATGGGTTTTGCATCCAGGAAGAAAGAGGTCATTGTCGGGTCTATATTAGAACATCAAAGTTTCAAAACTTTGAATGTTCTAATATCAACCCCTATTCAGTGAAAGCTGAAAATATCGAAGCAACAGAAAACTGAATTTTTTCCTAGGGAAAGAATTCGGTTGTCTGTTTCTGTTGCTTCGGTATTTTCAATGCTGTGGTGGAAAGTTATGGGTCGGGTTCAGGTAAGTGTGTGATTGAGTGCGGGTTAGGTTAGTTAGGGTTAGGGTGCGGGTTAGGTTTGTTTGCGATTGTGTGGACGTGAGGGTTAGGGCAGGGTAGGTGTTAGGGTTAGGGCGCAGGTGAGATGATTGTGCGATAGCGATGGACCTTAGGGTTAGGGTTTGGGTTAAGGTAAGGGATAGTTAGAGGTGTATATATAGTTTAGTGTAGGGTTAGGTGTAAGATTTTAGGTGTATGTGTGTGGATTGCTGTTTGTTTGGTGTGCTTGTGTTATGTGTATGTGTTTTGGAACAGCAAATTTTTTCCATAGGAAAAAATTTGCTGTTCTGTATGTTGAATATTTTCAGCTTTCACTGAATAGGGGTCGATATTAGAACATTTGAAGTTTTGAAACTTCGATGTTCTAATATAGACCCTCATTGTCACCCTCTACTCTTCCCTCATTAGTCCAGTCATCAAGTACAATGTCCCATTTGGCATGTACCTCACTAGACACCTTCAACAACTGAAGAGGCCACAAAAGTACCTCACAAAGAGGATCCTAGGCCTTAAACACTTTGTCCTGTATGGACAGACTCAAAAAACTTCAACTATTCTCTGTTTCATATCGCCTACTTAGAGGCGATGTCTGCTTGACTTACAAAGCCATGTCTGACCCAGGTCTGTTAGAAATTCTACATCTAAAGAAATCCCAATCCCTCCAGAGACCTCAAACTCATTACCACAATTAACAGAACATGCTGGAGGGACAGGTTCATATCCCAGAGACTGCCCATACTATGGAACAGACTTCCCATACATGTCAAGCAGAGTACCTCATTGACCCTCTTCAAGAGAAATCTTGATGAGTGGAAGGGAAACAGAAAATTCACCCCGGGGATAACTCCAGTGGCTCTACTCGACTGAAGCACTGGGAACTAAGGTCGGGTGGCACTATGCCAGGGAAATCCTATGGCAAGGCTTGTAAAGGCCACACGGCCATTAGCCTAGTACACACCTATGAACCTGTATTAGTGAAATCCCATGACCTCTCATATCATTTTAAGGACATAAAGTTGTGTTGTTCGTCTGTGGATTAGAAATACTTTGCATTGCTACACCTGAATCAGTCTCAGCAGTGAGGCAGACTCTCCTTTCCAGGACCCTGGCACAGACTTGCACATAGAGGCTGAAGAGTGTGATTAGACTTTAATGATTACAAGCCATCTTATCCGCATTTTTGAAAATGAGGGTAAACACCCTTGTTTGCCAATCCAAAGGTGCCATTCTTGTCTTTCTTGTGGCATTAAAAAAGACATGATAACTGTGACTCCCCAATAATAGTTCATCAACTCCTGTAGTTTGACCCCTACGGAACTCTTTGATTACTGCAGTGAGCTCATCTACAGATGTGGGCAAGACAGACTATTTGCTTCTGGGACTGCCTCCAAAAAGGACAACATGTCGAAAGGGATTATGGAGTCTGATGGAAGTGGATAGTCATTTGTAACTCAAAGGACTAAGGCTACAGCTGTTAGGACTGCTCAAACCAAACTTAACCTAGTTACTGGTACTTCCTCCTTAAAATACTGCACACTACTCTGCTCAGTCTCTCCTGATTTTCTTTGCTCAGACATCCTGAAGATGGCCCCAGACTAGTCCCTCTAATTCCTAGTGGGGAATAGTCGTGTAACCCTTTCTTGAAATGTCTGTTTTCTGATACTCTCAAATATATTAAAAACATGTGTATTGTTTTATTTGCTTTTAGATGAAAATTACAGAACTGTCCTGTCAGAGTTCATATTACTCATTTGAACATGCCTTAATAATTCTTGGCACTACTGTCAATGTTCTCGTCCTTCGCCTTTTCCCCCATTTCTACTTCTTGTCACTATTAGTTGTAACTTTAACATTGTATTTTTCTTGTCATGATTGTCAGGGCTTTTGCAGTCTTTGTTACTTTTTCTTAAGAAGATACTTTGCTTTGATTGTTTCTGTTTGAGAAATACTGTGACATTTTTACTGTGATTACTGTTCGGTGTGCATCCTTGAGTGAAAATGGAGGAGGATCTCAGTTGTCCATGTGGAGAGAAAAATCCCTTCTAAAGTGAAACATAAGAAATATGCTGTTTGCTTAAGACAAGATCATATCCCTTCAAGGAGTGGGATTGGTTAGAATTTTCTTCTTTAGCACTCCATACAGAAAGGATATATTGCAGTTACATTTACTCAGTCATTGTCAGCTCAGACTTTTGGTTCTAAAGGTTCTGGAAACCTTCTGTATTGCCAGATTTAAAACCAGATTCTGTCTTGATGGTAAAAACTTCAAAGCAGTCCGTGGTTCAGTAATCAGCACAGTATTTCTTCTCCAGTTTTGTGGTGGACTTAATGACTATGTAACCTCCTAGCAAAAAAGATTCTGTCAAAATTGTGAAAATCTCCCATTACTATTAATTTGTGGAAAAGTCTGCCTCCCCAGTTACATCACAGGCTCCCTCTACAGCTGAATAGGTAACTGCAGAACTGGTTCTAGCTAGCCACACAGCTCATGGTTCCCTGGTTTGGTTTGCAGCTAGGTGACTTCTGCACAGATACTGCATGCCCTCTTTGTGTTTGCCTGGGTGTTCTCGGGGTGGACTGATTTCCTCTACATTTCAAAGATAGGTCTGGGACTCTAAATTTTCCGTAGGTGAGAGTGGATGTGTTTGTGGCAATCTACTTCTGTTTCCCCTTTGCTTTATAAAATCAGTGGCTGGCAAAAGCTGGCCACAGGGTCACTCTAGGAGTTGGATATTATTCATGAGAGAAAGAGAGAGAGAGAGTTGCATATAGACAGTCAGCACTGACGCGAGACCCCACATGAGTTTGACTTCTACTATGAAAAATTTGCAAAGGCCTCTGTTCCCATTCCAGGTTTTTGACAAGGGATAGAGCAACAGTTGCTACCTTTCCTTTCCATACCAGGCCTGGGTATCAGAAATGTTCTCACCGATACCCATATTTCTGATATCAGCTCCAAACCATAAATCAGTAAATAAAAAAAACATATTTTTCCAACATCAGTGCCTCAACTTCTGTTGATTACAAAGACATCAGTGCCAAGTTTGGTACCTTCGTCATCAGTGCTGGTCTTAGTTATTCTGGCACTGATAATCATGACCCTGATGTCAACTCTTGTACTGGCTCTTGGACTTTGTTGTTCATATGATCAAACCCTATGTTCTTGGCACTAACATCAGGGCCATCTTTTTCAGTGGCTGGATCTGTATCACTTTGAGAAAGATATTTGTGTCAACAATGATATTTGTTCCAAGCTATCACCCTTCTTAACTGTGGCATGCCCATAGCATTAGTGCCAGCCTCGTATTTTCTTCATATTTTTCCGTTGCTTAGTTTCTAGCCCCACAGCATACAGGATAGAATGACTGAAGCTCTTCAGTAGCTTACCTGTAACAATTTGGCTTCTAAAAGAAGATCTTTTTTTTTCTTCTGGTCTAATCCACCCAATGGGTATAGGATGGTAACACGCAAAAAAAAGAACATAAATTACCCCTCAGAGTCCACTAGAGCCAAATTAGACAAAACGAAGGGCACTGATGTCCCTCTATCCCCCATGACAATGTCAAATTTGGAGAATTCCTGTTAGTGATGCATCAGAGAGGAGGCAGACCAACTGACCGAATGTTTTATCCACAGTAGTCACTGCAAAAGGCCTTTCACTGCCAGCCGGATTCCATATGGCTGGTCACCCTACCAGTAGATATACTTATTGGCTAAAAAACACCGTCTGAAAGACATCTGAAATTGTAGCCCCAGTGTTACAAGAAGTGGATTGAGTCCTATGTCCTCCCACATATTGCACTTTCTAATTAGATACTCATTAACCTGATAATTTAATCTCAGCATCTGCTGTAAAAAAAGGATTTCCTATGGAATACCCACCACATGTGGAGTCCAGTGCCTGACTGCTTGCAAATGACATGTATGTATCATCTATCTTTTCTCTAATGAGATGTAACTATTTGGACCACATGATGGAGTTTTTACAAAGGATGTCTGATGAAATGCCCATGACCATATCAAGATGCCTGATGGATCAGTAAAGGAGATGCACTTAAATCCCAATTGTCAACAATATCAACCATGACAAACCTTATGATGCATATAGCTGATAATATTTTCAATGGTTCTGTGAGGGTTGTAGGATATAGCCTAGCTGTTGTCTGGTACACATTGTGCAGGTTAACTAACTGTTGAGAATGCCAAAGTGAACTTTGTGAGTTTTCCATTCCATGGAACAGTTATGTTTTTTCCTGAAATTATTACACAAATGGAGACTTTGGAGAAGGAGAACTAGACACTCTGTGTTTTGGGGGTGAAATTTCAGCCTCTTCAAGGTTTTTCTTAAAAAAAAAAAAACAAATAAACCTATAATAGAAGTTGTTTAACATGTGGGTAGCAGCAAAACAAACAGTCTTGAAAACTCCAAATAACCAAGGTAATTTTCAGGAAAGTTTTGGTCTCCATGGCAACACTTCTCAGATGTGTGAGGGTAGCCATAGTCACCTGTGGGTGATCTGCAGTAGCCCTTAGACCTTGCTTGATGGATGCTCTTGAAACACAGTTGAGGACATTTTGTCTTTCACTTCCTTGCAAGGGCAATTGTTTATTTAATCATTTATTGTCCATTTAGGTGGACTAGGTCTAAGATTATTTTCAGCCACAACTCAGGCCAAAGACAAATTAAATAAAACTAATATGCAGTTTAGCAAGTTGATTGAGAAACTAATAAAAACAAGGGTTAACAAGCATAAACTAAGCAAATTGCTTTTACAAAGTCAACAAAAAACACACATAAATCATATGTAACATACATACATACATACAATTCAGCTGTACAGATTTTGTCAGAATGTTCAGTTTTTTTCCTCATATTTGTGGTTTGTTCCTCATAAAATTTATGTTTTTCTGGCATGCCACTGAGAACTGAAGTCATTAAATAATGACAGTCCTTTAAGTTTCAGATTTAATTTCCTTTAGAAAAATGCATGCTAATGCAGAATCTGTTATTCTATCAACAATGCAGATGAATTAAAATAATGAAAATGGCTAGAAATAATATATGTAGCCATCATTAAGGAAGCAACAGAATTTAGATGTGTGCTATTTACTCATTTCCTCTGTAAAGGATTATTTGTCTGTGCAGTAATGCCATGGGATAAATAATTCCATTTGGTAGGTACAGTTTTGCTAAGAATTTTCCCCATGTGACTTGCTACAATTGTGGATAATAAAAACAATGCTTATCATTGTTTTCCCTACGATTATATGGGAAACTTCTGAAATGTAACATTCACTAATGAACTGCAGCAGTGGTTCTATATAAACATGAATGTGGGTGTTAACAATAGTAGAATATCTCTAGAGTTAATGGATAACCCTCTGACCCTATAACCCTATTAAGTACAGATTTAGTGGAAAGATTGATAAACCTGCACATTTTGTTGATAGTAATCTGAGTATCAGAAGCATTAAATGGAAGTTTAAGGTAATTAAGCACTTTAATGGTTGAGGCACATCTAGATTTTGGCGTTGGATGGTTTCATGTTGTAGCAGGCTGTATGCAGGTTGCTAATAATTCTTGTTATAAGTTTAGTATGAGGACTAAATGAGAGATTGGGATCCATTGTAACCCCAGATTCTTATAGGTTTAAACTTGAACAATCTTTTGATTGCTTTTTCATGTAAATGTATGGTTATATATCTCCCAGAAGCCAAAATGAAAGATGTGAAATTTGGCATATCTAAAAACAGGATTATAGAACACGTTGACATAAATGATACTGCCATTAAAGATTATTATATTGTAGCAAAATAAATTATAAATATAACTCGTATCATCTCAGAGAAGGAATAAGTCCATTTTTCTTAGAAGTCATATTTAGGAAAAAGTCCTTATAAACAGAAAAATGAAATAGTTGAATCCACATGTTAAAAAAGCAGTGCATCTCAAAAGATGGAACTTCATTAGCCATCTGGGACTAGTTATGGGTAGACTGGTTTGCAAAACATAGCTTTCACTTATCAAAAGGAGAAAAGAGAATTATTGCAAGAGATCTGCTTAATTACACAGTGGAGGAATGCAGGTTTATCACTGTGCAAATGTCAGTGTGAATCACACCTAACTGATAACTGCAAAAAAGATTCCAGTTACAAATGTTAACAAGAACTAATTAAATCAAGTAATTTAGATGTTGCAGTTATCACTGAAGCATGCCAAATATTCAGAATAGATTCCTATTTTTGTGAGTCATAAGCCCTATTTTTGCAGCTGGCATTATAAATAACAAACCATTTGGAGGAACCATGCTTTTAATTAAAGAAACAAATCCAAGTACATGATTGAAATGAGTTTTAAAATAAAGTATATTCTCTTGACTGTATTTCAGTGAACATTAAAGTAGAAGGCACACTTAGACCAATTGTTGGAGTCTATAGTCAATAATTAGTACATTGGAAGATCTATTGAATCATATATATTTAATGCATGTACAAAATGTAGTAATTGTAGCGTATTTAAACCTCCTTGTTATGGTGGATATATCAGCCAATGGTTCCCCTTTATAACATTGTGGCACATTTCGTCAAGTTTAAAACATAAGTGTAGAAGCACAAACTCCTGGACCATCGTATTTCCTCTCTGGGTAGGTAACCACTTGGCCACCATGGTGAAGTTTGCCCTTTCTCTGTGTAGTGTGATCCTGGAGTAGGTGAAGCCTCCCACTTCGATGGGTGTAATTTGCTACCATTTGTGTTTTTTTGTTGGTTGCCAAGTAGTTAATTTCCCAGAGAGGAAATCCGATGTGCCGGGAGTTTGTGTTTCTGCACTTACGATGTTTTGGTTACAACGTTTTCAGACTTGGCGAACTGGGATATAGTGTTTTGAAGGTAAACACAGCCAACTTGAGGAAGATGTTTGCATTTTTATTGAAGAAAATAATTAATGCAAATTGTACAAGAACACACAAAACACAATATTCCTGAAACAGTATGCAGTCTGGATTATTTTCAGAAGATATTGTACATTTCTGCCTCTGACATTCTATGATCATTTAGTTTTATTTACATGTTTAACAGTGCATGTCTTAAATTCATCAGGACTAAATGTGTCAGCTCAGATAGTTTTTTTTTTTATTTGTTACAGTTTTTGCTAAGAGAAATAAATTGGTCCATGGTCATCAGTAGGAAAGATGTTTTCAGTATTTGGGAATAATTGAATACTTCCAACTATAAATTTAATTAAGCATACAATCAAAATGTAAAGGCAGACAAAAGGGATGTGACATAATATGGTGGTATTTGTAGCAGAACAACAAGTAAAAATTCATAGGTTGCATCCTACATGGGCTCAAACACAAATTAGCAACACCACTGGGTGCTCTTTTTAATCATAGTCTAAGTTCTGGCTTCATCCCAGCTGAATGAAAAATAGCCACCCTTATCCACTTGCACAAAGGTGGTGCTTCCACTGACCTGAGAACTATAGACCTGTTAGCCTAACTAGCCTTAACTGCAAGGCCATGGGGTGAATCATCATGGACCTTATCAACAAAGATATAGGTAATCTCTAAACACTTGACCCTACTCAGTTTGCATTTGTCAAAGGGAGTTCATGCATGTTAAACCTGGTGGACTTCTTTGAGACAGTCACCAAGGGCCTGGACAAGGGGAAATCTGTGCATACAGCCTACCTAGGCTTATCCAAGGCTTTTGACACTATCCGCCACTCAGATATCATTGACAAACTCACCCAGCTAGATATCAACCCTTATATCCTTAGATGGGTCACTAACTGGCTCACTGATAGAACCCCCAATAGTCAAAATAGAGGAATCCACGTACAACATCAGATCTGTAACCAGTGGTGTTCCATAGGGATCAGTCCTGGGACCTCTACTGTTTGGAATCTATTTCTCCAAAGTACAAGCTAAAACTAAAAGTCTGTGGCTGACATTGTGCTGATGACTGCAAACTAGGAGGGTCATAGAATCTCCAAACAATATCAAATCCTACAAGACGGTCTTACACAGACAAATGATTGGTGCCAAATTCATGGCCTTAAGCTCAATGCAAAAAAATGTATCATCATCCCTTTCAGTAAGTGCAATGTGCCTGCTAACTACCACATCAATAACAAAACCCTAAGTATGCACTCAGTGGTGAGAGACCTGGGCACACAGGTTGACAGTAACCTTACCTTTGATCACCATATCTCCACAGTGGTAAAAAGGGCATTCTATATTGCTCATCTTATAAATAAGGGCATTGTATCCAGAAAAAAAAGAAGTTATAACTCCTCTGTACTCTTCCTTCATCAGGCCAATAACTGAATACAATGCCCCTTTTGGTATGTACCTTTCCAAGCAGATGCAGCAAATGGAGAGACCAAAAAGGTTCCTCACAAAGAAAATTCAAGTTCTTCAGCATCTGTCATATGTGGATCATGAAATCACTGTCACTTTATTCTGTTTCATACAGATTACTCAGAGGCAATCTCTGCCTTGCATATAAGGCATGCTTTGACTCTGCTTTATTGGAAATGTTGCATATCCACAAGTCAAATGATACACAGGTTACTCACTCTAAAGACCTTAACCTGGTATGTGACAGTAATAGAACCTGCTGGAGGAGCAGATTTGTCTCCCAGAGGTTACCACACCTTTGGAATGGATTCTCACTTCATGTCAAACAGAGCACCTCATTGGCCCTCTTCAAATACAGTCTGGACGATTGGATGGATAACCGAAAATTACGCCGGTGGTTCCACCTGTGTCCCTCTTGGACAGGGGCAATTCGTGCTGATCATTGAAATAATGGTAGAACTTGGCTAGGCTTGGAGGATCCCTAATTCCATTAGCCTAGTAACTTCCTATGATCCTGTGATCCTATGTCTTGGCTACTCTTTAAAATTGTGTGTTATACCTCATCCCCTCCCCGAGTACTTGCTTACTCATGCAGGTTTGCTTTTGGTCACTCTTGCTACTTTTAGTCTGTTTAACCACTAGTTACTTGGCTTGTTTGGCCTCAGAATATCATCATTTCTAATAATAAATTACAGCTTTTCAGTGCTTTTTTCTACTATACAGGACAGGGTTGAAAATGTGCACTTATAAGCAAAATCTGCCTTTGCAGGCACAATAAATGTAAACAAGATTATTTTCTACATTTTATTACTTAGTTCAGTTTACACAGCTATCATATTTTGGTGCCTGTTTTTCAAGAATACTCTACATTAAAATGACCACCTCAGCTAGACACACCCCCTCTCCATTCAGCAGCTGGCACATCCAGTTTTGCTTTGGATTATTCTAATTAAGGATAACATATTTCAGCCTAAGCTCTCTCTCTGTTGTTGCAGCTGCTGGATATTTTAGGGCGTACCTTCAATGAAGGTTGTGCGTCAGGGCTGGCAACCTGGCACGTAAAAATCTACTGCCAATCATTAGCGGACCGGAGTTCCTCTGTGGCGACCCCTAACTGGGAAAAGCCAAAATACACAACAAGTATAAAATTGTAGCTTTTCATTGCATTTTTGTCAGTATGTAGGACTACACTGAAACATGCATTTATAAATTAATTCTCTGTTTGGAATATGGATAAATTACAAACCAAAGCTGATTGCTTTGCTATGTCTTCTTTCTCATTCCACTGGATAATCACCTGCTAGATCAGTTCCCTATTATGCTGTCACAGATGCAGGTTGTCAAATGCATCTTTGTTGAACAGTAAAGCGTGAAAAGGCAAAATAGCGAAGCGGCTGTTCGCGAATTCTTTCCCTGGGAAAGAATTTGTTTGGCTGCTTTCGCTACTTTGCCTTTTCGGCACTGTAGTGCAATTTCAAAGTTGGTATATTTAAGTAGGGGGGTGTGGGGGGCACAGCCCCCCACATTAAGTAATGTTTTTCTGTTTTGTTTTTTTTTGGAACAGCGATTGATTTCCATTGGAAAATAATCGCTGTTCTGAAGTTTCAGCATTGTAAGCTTTCGCTTACATGGGGTCGATTATCTGTCATTTGCTCTTCTGAGCATGTGATACGATAATATAGACCCACTAGATCATGCAGCTATGTTTCAGTTCACTCTGATTATTCTTTGTATATTTCAAACTCTGCTCATTTTGCCACTATAGACTCTAGATAACTTTCTAGTATAAGACTGCAGATGTTTAGTGTTTTTCTGTAATTATAGAGGAGCATTCTAAAACTCTGCTTTTATAGGTTCATATTTTCATAGGTGTCTTCTTCTTCTTCTTCTTTCAGTTTTTCTCTGTTAGGGGTTGCCACAGCAGATCACCTGTCCACTCATGATTGGCATTGGAGTTTTACTGTGTTGAGTTGCCAGCCCGGTGCCCAACCTTCCACAGAAGCCACATGCACTCACGCCTAAGGCCAGTTTAGAGTATCCAATCCACCTACAGCATGTCTTTGGGATGTGGGAGGAAACTGGAGCACATGGAGGAAACCCACGCAACCACAGGGAGGACATGCAGACTCCACAGAGAAGGCACCCCAGCCAAGGATCGAACCGGAGAACCTCTTGCTGTGAGGTGGCAACGCTAACCGCTGCACCTGCCCCCATATTTTCATAGGTGTATACTTGGTTAACAACCACTATGGCCATTATAAGCCCAGCCATGCAACCAAAATTTTAATTTATATTTGATTTATAGTAGGTGATTTCCTGACTGTCTCTGTCCATCAAAGACATAGGAACCAGATCAGGGTGAATTTCCGATTACCCATCCATTGTTCCAAGTTGCGCTTAAATAGGAATAAGGAGGAGCTCTGCTTCACATGGCTAGGGAGCCTGTTCCAGAGAATGGGAATTCTCTGAGAAAC
The DNA here is from genome assembly GCF_019279795.1 of Protopterus annectens. Taxonomy (NCBI): domain Eukaryota; kingdom Metazoa; phylum Chordata; order Ceratodontiformes; family Protopteridae; genus Protopterus; species Protopterus annectens. The sequence goes on along the minus strand of NC_056739.1, from coordinate 1,631,693,967 downwards.
CTATCTACTTCTTGAGCATGTCCTAGTTATATCACATGCAACATGTAGTAGGTCTTTTAATCTAGCAGTTCTGATGAAGTTTGTTTTGCAGATGTGCAAAAGGTTCATCAAAACAGGGTCCAGGGATGCCTTGTGTGCCAGGAAAAGATTATCTGACAGAAGTTTGTATGATACCAAGTAAAGAGGAAGACCATTGAGTTGATTAGCATAGGACATTGTGTTTACTCCCTGTATTCTTTCCATTTGCTGCATGTGTCTGGTCAGATACCAAAAGGGGTATTACACTCTATGACATGTCTGATAAGGACCCAGTAAAGTGGTATGATGATCCCTCTGGACTTAGATGACATGCCTCTGCTTATAAGTTGAGCAACACAGAAGGATTTTCTTACTACCTTGGACACATGTTGGTCAAAGGCTAGGTTACTATCTACATGAGTTCCCAGATCCCTAGCCAGTGAATAAATATTTAAGGGTGTTTTATTGATGATGTAGTTATCCAAGTGGCAGACTTTCCAAAAATTACTATAATGCTTTTCTTGGTACTGAGTTTTAAGCAATGGATTTGGCACCAAGCATATGTCTGCATTAAACCTTCCAGAAGAATGTTCTCATCTTGAGGGGATTCAGTAACTGCTCCCAGTTTGCAATCATCTGTGAAGTTGGTTAGCCAGAGGCCTTTGACATTGGCTTTGACTTCTGAGAAGTAGATAACAAAGAGGAGTGACCCTAGCACAGTGTCCTGGGTAACTCCATTGGTGGCTGGCCTCTTTGTGGAGGTGGACTCCTCTATTCTAACCTCTTGGGTCCTATAAATGAGCCAGCTAGCTATCCAGCATGTTATAAGGGGGTTTATACCTAATTTCATAAGTTTGTTGGCAATGCGCGAGTAGAGTATTGTATCAAATGCCTTAGTCAGACCTAGGTAGGTACACTGTTTTTCCCTCATCTATTGACAATGAGTTTTTTTTTTTTTTTTGTTTAGGCTTCTGGCATTGAGCAGTAACAACTTAAGGTTCTGTTGTATTGATTTTGCTATGTCAGGAGGTGTGTCGATTTGACATTGCTAGACACTATGAGGGTGGATAAAGTTTTAGCCAGTATTCAAAAGGCGAGAGGAGAAAGATGCACACCTTCCTTGGTAAAGCAACATGGTCTGCTGCCATGTCCTCCCAAGCTGACAAATATTGCATCTCCTTAGAATGACATCAGAAAGACAAGCAGTTGTTGAAATCAATCATTTCTTGCTCATCATCTTCACATAGCCTGAAAGCTCCATGATGGCTGTCTTCATATAGTACAGGGAGGTATATCTCAGGTCATCTATACCTACCTGGACTATGATGGAATCATACAGGTACCTAAAGTATAATAACTTGAGTGAGTATGTGATTTGGCAGATCCTGGCTTCAGATAAGCAACTAACAGTTATCTTCTCCTTGCTCAGCCTGGTTAGAGGGGCCCCTATGTATATCTTGCAATGAAGTCCCTTACGATGAGAGTCCAGGGAAGTGTGTTTGCTTGCCTTAGGGGCACAGTGTTCAGGTCACTACTGAGAGTGAAGTATGTGTGGTGCTAGGTGCTGTTCTGAGTGTCTTTGCGCTTGCTGAGGCATTGCTTTGACAATGGGTGGTCTAGGCAATCTTTGTTGTTTAGGAAGATTGCTTTTAAGTGCCTCAGCATATATTAGTGTACATGTGTGTTGTGTGTTATATGATGTAGGTGTTGTGTGCGAGACTTTGACAACCTGATGTCCACTTGTATGCAGGAGTTTAGCTAGCCTCCACTGTCATTATGTAAGTACACCTCGCACATACTATATCTCTGCTTCTTGAAGGATTAAGTGGTAGCAGTAAACATGAGACAATCGCCACATTGTCTTAAAATGCCTGTATCCACCAAGCTGGCTACAGAGAAGATAGGAAATTGTATATCCATACTGTCCAGTCCTTTCATTTGTGAGCTCCAAGGTGGTGTTGTATTGAGTTAGAAGGCTATTATAGATGCTTTATTGGATCAGATTATACTAAGCAGTACTATATTCTACTAACTTTAATGTTTACACAACACTGAATTCTACTAAATCTATAGGTATTGCTACTCCACACCCAACTAGCTTCTCTAAGTTTGTCGGCACACATATTTGCTCTATATTGCTGCTTTACAAGTTACAGTTTTTTGGGCCATTCTGTAGGGAAGATTTGATTTCTAGGTGTTTGCTACTGTACAAGACACTGGTAACCCACTCAAATGTGTAAAATTTATAGTACCACAGGAAAAACACAAAACTAAAAATTGAGCCTTTTGGCCGATAAAATGGTTATACTATGAATCCATCGGTGTATTTCTCAACTCAGATAGACCAGGCAAGCACCTCCTGCCACAAGATGAATAAACAGTTCTCCTAATATAAAAAAACAGTACAGGAAACCCAAAACTACAATTTTAATACAAACTACTTAAACAGCTAGCTGGAAATCCATTGCTGAAGACAATTTCAACAGTCTTACAGTAATAATAGTGACAGGAAGAGATTTTGTTTTTACAAAGAAATTCAGTGAAATGCACACATAAAAGCAGGATTCAATAGGAATCACTCAAAATTAAAAAAAGTGCAATTTAGCAATCAAAGCCATTTAACACTGGCACTGGAGACAAGTAAAACAATTCTGGAATGCAGGCTAGGACTCCAAGCCCTGCTGAGCTCCAGAGAAATGAGCAGCAGACAATATGCAGTAAAGGATGTTTACTCAAGAGCAATACTGGTTTGCTGGGTGGCATCATGGATCTGTGAAAAACCATGGGTGGTGTGACGGCCATGCCCTGGCCCAGCAATCAAGGAGCCTCAATCCTCACCACTAACACCAGGAGGTCATCTCATAGAAGAGGAAAGGATAACGAATACACACAGTAAAGTACAATTTCCTTTAAGTGCACACAGAGATCACTGTCAGTCTGGGGCTGGTTGCTCCCTTGCTCTCCAGGTCCACAATAAGACTCCCCACTGGCACAGCTATAGGGTCCAGATCTCAGCCTAGCTGGCAAGCTAACCTCCATTACCCTCTCTGTCCCACCAGTGCTTCGTGCCCCTGCCCAGGTTGATGACACACCACACACATTTTAAGATAAGTATTTATACAACTTCACAGACACTCCTGGGAAAGGCTGACACAGATTCTCCAGCCGTGCTCCTTTACCCAGACTGTATGGTAGTAATTTCTGCCATCACCAGCTAATAATTATCAGCTACCCAAAGGCCCTTAAAAGGGGTGTCCAATTATTACTGTGCAATATTATTATCCAATTGTTAATGTGACTATTCAGTCTAAGGCTTTTTAGAGTGGCTTATTACAATGAACTCTATAAATATGCAATGTACTCTAGATCCTACTTTATCTCTACACAAACCAGCCACAGGTAAAGGTTTTAAAATATTTAAAGACAATAAAAAGAAAGTGTTCAGCCAGCCACTTCACCACCACTTTTTAGATAATTGTAACTTCAAAGAACATTCAAAATGCTTGGCTTATTTTTCCTTACAGCAGATGGCAATGTTGCAACAATCCTGAAGTTCACATTTTACAGTGTTTTCTTTCATTTAAAAACACAAGCCTGTATTTTACATTTATTTATACAAATGATAGAATTATGTATCAAATTCTAAATGACTAGGCTGGCAGCCTTCGCCCATCTTTCCCGAATCTTCACATCTCTTCCCCCCCTGGAGAACTCAAGCTAGTTTTTCAAGTGCCCCTTGAGAAATGCCGCTTGAGAGGGTTAGGTCTATCTGGGTGTACCTCACCCCATTCCCTGCCTTGAGAGCCCATCTGCATTGGCATTACTACTCCCACTGTGGTGATGCACTGACATATCATATGCTTGCAACCCCAGGCTCATCTTAGCAATTTAGCATTTTGCTGACTGACTCTGTTTAACCATATTAGAGGGTTGTGATCTGTCATAACAGTGAATTATCTTCCATACACATAAGGCTGAAGTTTCTGCAGTGCACACTATAGCTAGACATTCCTTTTCTACAGCTGCATAGCATTCCTCCCCGAGTTGGAACCTACGACTGAGATAAACTACTGGGTGCTTTTCCCCCTCTGAAGAAATTTGGCTAAGTACAGCCCCCACTCCATCGTTAGAAGCATCCACTTGCACAACAAATTATTTGCTGTAATATGGACTGGCTAGCACAGGGGGTTCTCCCAAAGCTTCTTTAAAATTCTGAAATGCCTAGTCACATGCTGGGGTTCACACTATCTTATCTGGCTTGTTCTTCCTTGTCAGGTCTGTGAGGGGAGCAGCTATGGTACTATAACTGGGGACAAACATTCTGTAGTGCCCTGCTGTCCCTAAGAATGCCATCACCTGCTTTTTGTTAACAGGTGGAGGCCATGCCTGAACAGCTTCCACTTTGGCAGGTTCTGGCCTTATCTTACCACTCCCCACTATATGTCCTAGGTAGGAGACCTCTGCCATACCCAGCTGACATTTGCTTGGCTTAATGGTCAACCCTGCCCTCTGTAGTCTGGCCAGTACCTCCCTCACATGCTGAAGGTGCTCTGGCCAGGAATGGCTGTAGATGGCAATATCATCTAGGTAAGCAAGGGCAAACCCTCCTGCTCCTGCTAGGATATTATCCACCAGCCTCACGAAAGTCACTGCAGCATTCTTCATCCCAAAGGGTATCTTTGTGAACTCATACAAGCCAAAAGGAGTCACAAAGGCTGACTTCTCTCTAGCACTGGGAGTCAAGGGCACCTGCAAGTAACCCTTGGTAAGATCACTGGTTGTAAGATACTTAGCCCCACCCATCTGCTCCAGGGCCTCATCTGTCCTAGGCATGGGGTTAGCTTCTGACTTTGTGTGACTATTTAATTTCCTGTAATCCACACAGAACCTGGTGCTGACATCCTTCTTTGGCACCAGCACCACTAGCGAGGCCCAGGGACTGTTGGACTCTTGAATCACCCATAGTTCCAAAATCTCCTGTACCTCCTCCCTCAGTCTGTTTGACTCTCTCAGGTACCCTACAACGGGCGTACCTAATAGGCCTTTGGGGCCCTGTATCCAACTGGTGCTGCACCAGTTGGGTGCACCCTGGTTTCCCAGTGAACACGTCCCCAAATTCCTGCAACACTGCTCGAATTTCTGGAACCTGGATAGGAGATAGCTGCTGGGATGTTACTACCCCTTCCACTGAGGTGTCAGCCTGAGCCTCACTGAGGAGATCAGTCCCCAGATCTCCCTCAGACTCCTCCTGCAATACACTGCAAATGCTCAGCACAAGGGCCTCCCTATCATGGTAAGGTTTCATCATGCTAACATGGTACAATGTATGCCCCTGCCATCTGCCTAGCAGTTCCACAATATAGTTAACATCACTTACCTTTCTTACCACCTTCTAGGGTCCCTACCAAGCTGCTTGCAGCTTGTTATGTCTGACAGGAATGAGAACCATTACCTGTTGCCCTACAGCATATTCTGTAGCTCGAGCATTCCTGTCATATCACACCTTTTTCTGTTGTTGGGCTTCTGCCAGGTTCTCCTGGGCCAAGCCCATGAGTTCCCTGAGCCTTGTCTTGACGTTTAGGATGTATGCCACAACAGACTCCTTGTGAGACTCACACTCACCTTCCCACTCATCTCAAATTAAATCTGGAGGTCCCCTCACCCTATGCCCATACAACAACTCAAAGGGTAAAAAAACTCTGGATTCCTGGGGAACCTTCCTGGGGAACCTTTCTGTAGGCGAACAACAGATGGGGCAAATATTAGTCTCACTCCCTCTTAAACTGATCTGCAAATGCCAGTAGCATGGACATGATTGTAGAGTTTAACCTCTCAACAAGACCATTAGTCTGGGGATGGTAGGGGGTGGCCTTCATGTGCTTTACCCCACAGGACTTCCACAGACAAGCCAGCAGGTCTGACAGGAAATTGGCATCTCTGTCAGTCAGTATTTCTTTTGGGAAACCCACCCTGCTGAAAATCTCTAACAAAGCATATGCCACCTTTTCTGCCTCAATGGAGGACAAAACCACTTCCTCAGGGTATCGTGTAGCATAATCCACTACAACTAGGATATACTTTTTCCCTGTGGAACTTGGGGTACTCAGAGGACCCACAATATCCATAGCTACCCTCTGTAATGGCTCCTCAATCACAGGTAAAGGCATCAAAGGAGCTCTCACCTTGTCTCCTGCCTTGCCTACCTTTTGGCACTGTACCCTGTTACATCTCTGCACATTCCAGGCCAATAGAAGTTTTGCATAATATGCGTCTTTGTATGTCTTATGCCCATATGACCTGCAAAGGGAATATCATGGGCTATGGCTAGAAGTGCCAGACGGTAAGCTGTAGGCACTACCAACTGCTGTACTCACTCATCTTCTAGCCCTCCCTCAGGGGTCCACTCTCTGTATAGTAACTCTTTGTCCCAGTATACAGATTCCCCCTTCCCTTGAGAATCAGGTGCCTCTCTAGCTACCTGCCTCAGGCCTTGCAATCTAGAGTCTGAGAGCTGAGCCTGTCTCAACTCTCTCCTTGTAACCCTTCCCAGCTCCCCTTCCACAGGAAGTCTGGCATCCTCTGACAATGGTGCCTCACTGTCAGCCTGGGTACTACTACTCACCTCTACCTTTGCAGTTACCCTGTCCAAGGGAACATCAGGACCCACAAGCAGCTGTGGCTCACATTCAGTCTCACTGCTACAATGTAGCTCACTCCCTGAAGTAACCACCTCACCAGTCTTGGCTGCAAGTATGCAGTCTGTGTTGGTCTCCCCCAGTCTACCAGACCCACATGATTGTCTCCTAGCCTCACTGCGTATTACTGCATAAGTACAGGGTACTGCCTCATCCAAATCCTTCCCTCTTAGGACATCTGCAGGATGGTAGTTCCATACTCCTGTTGTCTCAAGACAACCTACTGTTGGCATTTTGTCTTTCCCACTTACTGGCTCCCTCACCTTTGGTTCCCCACCTTGCCTCCATGGACACCTGTATGCTACATGGCCCCACTGGTTGCATTCAGAACATTTAACCCTAGCTCCTGGACGTGTACCTGGACTAGTGGCTTCTCCTGCTACTGACAGATTCTGTTGGGGCAGTCTGTGCTGCCCACCATGGGTTCCTTTAGATGCATGAGCAGTACCGGGGGTCCCCTTCCTGTGCAGGGCTGCCCTGCTGGCCAGATATAGATCTCCCTTCTTCCCCAATTCATCTGAAGTAGCACATTGTCTATCAGCTAACCAGATCCTCATGTCCCCGGGCAAAGTGCTAAGGGCTTGTTCCCTCACCAAACGGTCTGCCAGCCCTTCAAAAGTGGTGACCTGACATCCACTCACACAGCTATGAAAATAAGTGCTCAGTTCATCAACATATTCACATACATTTTCTTCTGCCTTGCGTCTATGCTCACGAAACTTTTTCCTATATATTTCAGGAGTTAGCTTAAAACATTCTAACAGACTTTTCTTTACAGCAGTATAATCAAAACAGACAGAGTCAGGCATTTGTGATATACAAGTTACAGCTTTCCCATGGAGTAAGGGGGTCAGGAACTGTACCCAGAGCCTTTGGTCGACAGTATACTGTTTGCTTACCCTTTCAAACATGTGAATTAAGCTATCAAAATGATCCCCCTCTTTAAATTGTGGAAGAAATTTACTGACCTGCTGTGCTTCTGGGGTCCAGTTACTCCCTTCCCCATTACCTTTATGACTCTGGAGAAGAGACAGCATTTCCCTCTCATGCTTCTTCTGATGCTCCTTTTCTTTGGCTTCCATCTCCAAATGCCTGGCCTCCAACTCAAGTATCTTTAGCACCAGCTGGATGTTTAAGTCCACTGCAGAAAAGTTGAGCTGTCCATTCTCCGAGGATATTGTATTTCCACTGCCAGTCTGATTGTTCTTCGCAGAAAGGTTGAGCTGTCCATTCTTCGAGGATATTATATCTCCATTGCCATTCTGATTGTCCTCCTGGATGCTGTTTTCTGATGCAGTTGTAACCAAGGCTGCAATCAGGTCTGCCTTAGTCAGGTTTCCATGCACCAGTCCCCTAGCCTGGCACATCTCCACCAGCTGGCTCCTTGTCAGCTTTCCATTCTCCTGTGCTGACATGCTGCCTGCTCACCTTGACTAACTAAGCTAACAAAAGAAATAAAACAATTGTGATCTGAACTCTGAGTATACACTGCATGGCTGATTTAGAGTACAAAACACTTTCAGAGATCACTGTACTTATGCTACAGGATTCACTCTACCCACACTACTACAAGCCAATTAGTATGTGAAGTAGATCCCACCGCTGCCAAACACCTGTGATGTGGATGTCTTATCCCAACCACTGCCACCACTAGCTGATAATTATCAGCTACCCAAAGGCCCTTAAAAGGGGTGTCCAATTATTACTGTGCAATATTATTATCCAATTGGTAATGTGACTATTCAGTCTAAGGCTTTTTAGAGTGGCTTATTACAATGAACTCTATAAATATGCAATGTACTCTAGAGACTACTTTGTCTCTACACAAACCAGCCACAGGTAAAGGTTTTAAAATATTTAATAATAAATAATTAAAAACACAATACTACTACACCACAGAGATATCTAAGAGTTCAGAGATCACACAGAAACTTAAAATAATACAGTAGGACAGGTCTGATGTAAAAGAAAAACACTTAATCTAACTTTCTAATCTTTAGCTATTCTTAGCCGAAAACACAGTGCTATAATCCTACTTACATACATAAAGAGCATAAGCAGTGCTAGGGTTGATGGTCCAAGACAAATGCTTTTAGTCTGTCACTGAACAATAGTTTTTAAAACACTAACAAACAGCTCTGCTAAGGCCCTCCCAAATTACATCATTTTGACACTTAGGTTTTCCCAGTATTCACATTACATCATTTTGACACTTAGTCTGGAGTTCCCAGGCCACAAACTGCATTAGTTAGCAATATAACACCTGCTCAGGAAATCACAACAATAAAAGACATTTCACATGTATACTCTAACAATTATTCCTTAAGTTAAGACAATAGAGAGAATGTGTTCAGCCAGCCACTTCGGCACCACTTTTTAGATAATTGTAACTTCAAAGAACATTGGAAATGCTTAGCTTGGTTTTCCTTACAGCAGATGGCAATGTTGCAACAATCTTGAAGTTTACATTTTACAGTGTTTTCTTTCATTTAAAAAACACAAGCCTGTATTTACATTTATTTGTACAAATGATAAAATTATTTATCAAATTCTATTTGACTAGGCTGGCAGCCTTCGCCCATCTTTCTCCAATCTTCACAGGTGGAAACAGTACATAAAAAGCTTATACAAACGTCAGTAGCAATGAAAGAGGGAAGGAAATCAGATTACCATAAGGGGTGGAGGGCAGAGATACAGCCTTATAAAACAGCAACAGCAACAGCAACAACAAAAGGTTAGGAAATTGCAAGTATCAAGCAGGCTAGCTACAGAGGCATTCAATGAAATAAAGGCAACAATGGAGTCTTTCTGAAACTTTAACTTAACTCACTCAAGCCTAAAATGCCTTTCTGTATTCTTCCAGCTCACATCCATACCACCCATATCTCTCAACCTGGAAACATCAAAAATCTGGGCAAGGCCCATGAAAAATAGGTATAAATCTGTATGCAGATTAACATAAAATTTGCATACATAATTACATAACCACACCCAATCCAATGGAATTGTAGGATACCAACTTTCAAATGCAAACTGAAGAACAGACAAACAAAATATTCACCAGAGCCCCCCTGCAGCCATTTCAATGTCCCATTGCCTGGCTATGTTGCCCCATTTACCATAAACACTAATGTGTGCATACTGCTTTACTTCTACAATGATTATTTGGATTTTATTTTTACATTTTATAGCACAATGCACAAACACTAATAGATATCTGCTAAAGAATGTAATACTGTCTCACAATGAAAATACGCATTAAATCTTCTCTGCCCTTGAAACTCACATTCATTGAGGCAGCATTGAAACCCACACCACATCCAAAGAAAATGCATCTGGCTAGTGGTGGAAAAAGATTACCTTTGGCCTGTTTTTAAATCTTAGTCCCCTTGCACACAAAACAGGAAACATACATGTGTTCTTTGATAACACCTTCCTGACTTTATTAAATTATATTCCTTGTATAATACAGCACACTTGTTAGACTTAAGTTAGAGCGCATTTTAAATTTATTTTTCCAATAGGCAATGAAACAAAATGCATGAACTAATAATGACAAAACTGCCCAATTCAGAACATTTCAATCATAAAAGTCTACTTCCACACACACACAGACACACACACACACACACACACACACACACACACACACACACACAAACACACACACAGCAGCAACTTGATAGACATTTTTTGAACAGTAATAATTTGACGAAAATAGGTATTTCCACAAAGCAAAGAAAATAGATGTTCTAGAAAGCAAATGGACTCTGCCTTAACATTTCAAAATGAATACAGGTAGCATTTGGTAGTTTTGTCTTGTTAATCATGGTGATAACATAATATAAACAAAAGGTTAGTCTCCCACCTTTCAATCTAGTAGTGTAGCTGTTATGAAAGAAGAATACTGTAGACTTCGGACTATGAAAATTTGTTAGGAGACAAAAAGATATAGTTGCAGTCTAAGTGCATTACATTTCAAATGACACAAACATAAGTTATAGGTTCATAGGTAGATACTAGGCTATCTGCCCTAGGGCATTTATAAGCCTAGCCAGAGTGTATTTGGCTTCCCCCTCCCTATTAGATTAGCCTACTGTGCCTCTGTAAAGTAGGTCACAGAAGGTACCCTTTTAAGATTAGTTTACTGTGCCTCTGTCTAGCAGGGAAACAGAAGAGATCCCAGGGGTGAATTTGCGATTTCCCATCCACATGTCCAGATTTCGCTTGAAGAGGGTCAGCAAGGGGCTATGTCTAACATGAACTGGGATTCTATTCCAGAGTGAGGGGAGCCTCTGGGAAATGAATCTGTCCCTCCAGCATGTCCTATTTATTTTTGTGCTGAGGTTTAGGTCCCTGGAGCATGTAGCTGTAAGGGACTTGGATTTTTTGAGGTGGAGCATGTCCATTAATTCTGGGTTTGACATGGCTTTGTACGTCAGGCATAGATCGCCTCTGAGTAGGTGGTAAGCAACTGAGTAGAACTGGAGTTTCTTTAGTCGAGCTGAATAGGACATCTGTTTGTAGCCCATGATGCCCTTGGTGAGGTACTTTTGGGGTCTCTCCAGTTGCTGCAGGTGTCGGGTAAGGTACATCCCAAAAGGGGCATTGTATTCAATTATGGGCCTGATGAGTGATGAGTAGAGGGGCACAATGACCTCTCTTGATCTAGATGTGAACCCTTTCATGATAAGGTGGGCTATATAGAAGGTCTTTCTAACCACTTTGGCAACGTGATTATCAAAGGAGAGATTACTATCTAAGTTGGTCCCCAAATCTCTAATTACTTCTTCCGTACTTAATGGATTACCACCTATGTGGTAATTTGTGGGCTCCTTGTTTTTCCCAAAGGGGATGACTATACACTTTTTAGCATTTAGCTTGAGGCCGTGGCTCTGGCACCAAACATCTGTATCTGTGAGACCCTTTTGGAGGATGCTTGTGTCAGCTGGAGATTCAATTATGGCCCCCAGTTTTCAGTCATCTGCATAATCCCCCCATGTTAGCCTGAACCTTAGAGAAGTATATACCGAACAAGAGAGGTCCCAGAACTGAGCCCTGTGGGATGCCACTTGTAACTGGTTTGGATTCGGACATAGCACCTGTGATTCTGACAATGTGGGTTCTATCTCTGAGCCAGTTTGCAACCCATCTTGTGATATAGGGGTTGATATTTAAGCTGGTAAGCTTATTTATGATGCCCGAGTGGGGTATTGTGTCGAAGGCTTTTGCGAGGTCCAGATAGGCTGTGTGGACTACCTTGCCCTCATCTATGACTTTGGTAAATGTTTCAAAGAAATCAACTAGGTTTGAGAGGCAAGATCTGCCCTTAAAGCTGAATTGGGTAGGGTCCAGTGTCTGGAGGCTCCCAATGTCTTTGAGTTCCATGATAATACGCTCCATAGCTTTACAGACCAGACTAGTCAGGCTTATGGGGCGATAGTTTCCGGGGTCCGTTGTGGCACCACCTTTGTGGAGTGGGACCACTGTAGCTGTACGTCATTCTTTGGGTACATATCCTGTAGTAAGGCTAAGTTTGAACAGTGACTTAATGTGAGGGTTCAGTTCTTCTTGGAGCTTGTGTAAGACACAGCCTGGGACACTGTCCGGTCCCATAGATGCTGTTTTTTTTGCTTTGGAGAGGGTAGCTTTCACCTGTGTATCTGTGACGTCAGGGAGGTTAAATTCAGTCGGGATAGGCATTTGCTCCTTTGGAGGGGAAGGGGGGGAGAAGTTTGCGCTGAATCTGTCTGCCAGGATGTTGGCTATGTCTGTAGGTTTGGTATATTTTGTACCATTATGCAACAATTCAGAGCATATCTGGGAGTTTCTGCCCATGTTCCTGACATAACTAAAGAAGGCCTTGTGATTATCTTTAGTGTCTAGGGCAATTTTTCTTTCGAAACTGGCCTTTGATGATTTTATGAGGGATCGAAGTTTCTTGCTAATACTGATCAGAGATGCCTTCCCTTTTTGGGATTTTGCTCTGTCATGTAGTAGCTTCCTCCTTCTGTTGTATAGTTTATTTATGGCCAGGGTCCACCAGACTGGTCTCCTGTTTTTTGAGGAGTGAGTCTTGGTTTTATTTGGGATAGCACGCTCCATGCATTCCTGCAGGTGCTCATAGAATGCATTTGTAAAGGATTCTGCAGATTGGGCTGTATTATCCTCTGGCCCAGGGGCTTTGAAGGATTCCACCTCAGTCTTGAGAAGTGCAAAGTTGGCTTTTGAGAAATTCTTTACAGTGATTTCCTTGGCTGGGGGTGGGGACGGGATATGGATGTCCAGGGAAATTTGTTTATGGTCTGATCTTACCAATGAGGGGTTTACCTCTGGTGTGGAACATAGAGTCCCCATGTTGGTGATGACCAGGTCCAATATGTTGTTCCCTCTTGTGGGAGTGGTGATTAGTTGTTCCATTGCGTTAGAGTTTATAAATTCAAGGAACCATTGGGCGAGGGTGTTTGGGCTTGAGTATTTTACCCAGTCAATGTTTGGGTAGTTGAAGTCACCCAATAACATAGTGTTTGGAGAGACCTTCATATTCTCCAGTGTTCTCAGGAATGCCAAGTGGGGTTCCTGTAATAGGGAGGGTGTTCTGTAGCAGGCTACAAACTGAAAGGCAGTTTTGCTCACTGTTAATTGCACATGGATGGTTTCCGATGCTTTGTGCAGTGCCACTAACCTGGAGGTGTAGGTATCTTTGATGAATATAGATACTCCCCCTCCTTTTGTGCTTCGGTCTGAGTTTTGGGGCCGAAACACATGGTATGAGTTATAACCTGGTAGTGCTGGGGTGCTCTCAGGAGCCTTGAACCAGGTTTCTGTTACTGCACAGACATCAATTTTTTCCATACTGAGGAGAGCCTCGAGTGAGTGCATCTTGAGGTTTAGACTTCTGGCATTGAGTAGCATTACCTTTAGTTTTTTTATCCTTGGGTTGTCTATGGAGGTGGGTTTGACCTTTGAGCCTTGCCTAAAAAAGGCACTATGGGGGTGGCAAGAGCCTTGGCCAGTATACGAAAGCCTAAGGGTGACAGGTGCAAGCCATCCCTAGCTAAGCAACATGGCTTGTTGAGCATGTCATCCCAGGATGACAGACACTGGATCCCCTTTGAATGACACCAATACTTTAGCCAATTGTTGAAACTGATCATTTTGTCTTTATACTGTGGCATCATTCTTGGTGAGGGCAAGATGCTACTCAGTCAGGGTCATACCAGCCTGGGCTACATGGTCAGAGAGCTCCTCTATGTCTCTTTTCATGTAGTCCAGGGAGGTACGTCTCAGGTCATTCACACCAGCATGGACAATGACGGAGTCATACTTATACTTGCTTTGGAGTGACTTGAGTGCTTACGTTATGTGGTGGATCCTGGCACCCGACAGGCAGCTTACAGTGACCTTCTCCTTGTTCAGTCTGGTGAGCGGGACGTCAGTGTGCCGGACAATAGAGTCCCCTATAACAAGTGTATTTGGTGTGTTGTTTGGCCTTAAGGGCTGTGACTGTGAGGCACACTGATTTTGTGAGATATGTGATTCATGGGTATTGTTGAGGGGTGGCTGTTGCTTGGATATCTGCTTAGGAGGTCTTTGCTGTTTAGGCAGATTTTTATTTAGAGCCTCCAAGTATGTTTTTGTGTGTTTGTGTTGGGTATGCAGATGCAATAGGTCTGTGTGAGACTGGATTTGTGGTGTGGGTGGTTACCTTTTCCTCCTGACTGACTGTGCCAGTCTTGGGTTGAGAGAGCTCTGCCTCCAGTTTGGCTGTGTAACTGCATCTCTCACATGTATTAGAGTTTGTTGGAAGGAGGAGAGGGTTGTCTGTGTATATAAGGCAATTGTAACATTGCCTCAAAATTCCCAGATTCACCAGCTGGACTGGAGAGTAACCTTGAAACTGACCCTTGGACATACCAGATTAGTATAGGGAACTGTTTTTTTACTAATCAGATTAGGGAAGGGAACTGATTTTTCACTTGATCAGGAAGGACCAATCGGGAGCCTAATACTTATGAGAAGTCAAGGAGGGTGTAGTGCTTAAGTTAGTTAGTGTTTCCTTATAAGAGCTGAGCAAGTGCAGGGCTTTAGAAAGATAACAGAGTGATTACTTTGAGAGTTTGAACAGTTCTAAGGGAAAAAGTGAAGAGCAGACTTTGTGGAGCCTGGAATAGTTTAAACCTGTTTAGGTGGCGCTGCCCGACACTGCTCAGTGCGCAAAACCGCGCAAAAAGAGAGTTGTAGGATTTTAAGAGAGAGATCAAGGAGTTTAGAATTGACCCAAAATGACCAATAAATCTACAGCTTCTAGGTAGTAATCACTCCTCCAGGGACAGGCAGGCTGTTCAGTGTTAACCATTCCCACTGGTGAACACAGTGACTTCCCTTTAGCCCAAGCAAGCACTGGCCTTCTAGAAACTTCCAAACAGTTCAGAACAGCAAATCTGTAACTGAACTTTCTTAACTTTCAGAAAGTGGGGAAAAATCAAGATTTTTTCTTTTTGTTGTAGTTTAAAGGTAGCAGAGATACACAAGCAGCAAAATAATCACAACAGTGCAATAAATGACCCCACACTTGAGTGCTAGGCCAAAATCAGGTAAAATGCAGTTTTTAGAGAAAAAAACGATTTTAAATTAAGTGCAACACAGGAAATGCAGTAAACAGGCTCTAGATGTTTTCCAAGTACTGTTACTGTTACAGATATAAACTTTAGCAAGCCGGAAAATGCCAAAAAGTAGGCGGTAAAGCAGTAAAACTTAACAAAAAATCAGAAGAAAATACTTAAAATCACAAAAGTAGCTCCTTTTCTTCTCTCAGTGTTTTCTCCCCTTGGTAGGTGCTTCAGCAACAACTAGCAAGCCGGAAAAGATGCCAAAACCACGAGGCAGCCGGGTTTTAAGAGAGACAGATCAAGGAGTTTAGAACTGACCCAAAATGACCAATAAAACTACAGCTTCTAGGTAGTAACCACTCCTCCAGGGACAGGCAGGCTGTTGCTACTTACTCCACACTGTTAAAAAAAGAAAAGAAACTAGAAGCAACCCTTTTATCTTGAAAACTCAGTAAATGTGGATCAGCTCTGTTAAGCACTGAGACTCTAGGTAAAAACAAATGTAAATGTTTTTGCTTTCAATATCTATGGAAATGATTTTTCTATTTTTGCTACTGATGTTTTGCAAGCAGAGTGAATGAAAGATTTTGCAATGTGTAGTGAGTAATGAAAACAAACAAATCACAAAGAATCTCTGGTATTCAAAGATGTAATAGTGAATTTGACGTAAACCAGACACCGTTCCCTTTAATTCCATGGGAACCAATATGTCTTTTTTTGTTTGTTTTGTTTTATTTTCAGAACTACAGACAGTCTCCCAAAATTAACTATGCTCTGTTAGCCAACAAGCAAAGCAGCTAGTATAACAAAGTACTTGTGCTGCATGACACAACTATTGCACAAGACAACAGACACTAAACTTTGGCCATATAATAATAGCTCTGGATTTTGTAACTATGACCTCAACAACTATGAGGCTAGATGAGAAATCAAACTTAACAAATCAGCCTCTGGAGTTTTATAATTATAAATAAGCAGCAAGCAACAAGCAGAGGAAAAATATGTTCTCTAAATAATGAGTTGTGCAGGCACACAAGAAATGTTTCAGTTATGTTCAGGTACTTGTTGTTCAGACACAAATTAATGTTCTTTTAAATGTATAAGCATAATACACACCAGAATCATTTGGGAAGACGATAAGAAATAATGCACCTTAGTTCAGCACACCAGAATCCCTAGCACACACACCAGAATCCCTAGCACACACACCAGAATCCCTAGCACACACACTAGAACCGTTTGAGAAGACAATAAAAAATAATGCAGCCGCTCAGCACAGGACTAAAATAATGAATGCAGCCATTCAGTGAATAAGCAAGCCATTCATAGTTCAGTTTATGACAGGAAATACAAGCAGATAACTCCACCATCAAACTCTGTGCAGCAGTACTAAATGTTAGAAAAATAAACTCTGTTCACCAGCCTAGCGGTTCAGACCTATTCATTCATTCATTAAGCAGGCACCAGAATCCCTAGCACACACACCAGAATCTTTTGGGAAGGCAATAAAAAATAATGCAGCCGTTCATCACAGGACTAAAAATGGAATAAGCAAGCCATTCATAGTTCAGTTCACAACAGGAAATACAAGCAAAATAGATAACTTCACCAGCAGAAAACAGCGTAAAAATAAAAAAATAATGCAACCGTTCAGTTAGAATAAGCAGCCATTCATTCATAGATAGTTCACGACAGGAAATACAAGCAGATAACTTCACCAGCAGAAAACAGCGTGAAAATAAAAAATAATGCAGCTGTTCAGCATGGGACCAAAAATAATGCAGCCGTTCAGTTGGAATAAGCAAGCCGTTCATAGATGGTTCAGTTCACGAAAGGAAATACAAGCAGATAACTTCACTAGCAGAAAACAGTGTGAAATACCTTAGTTTAGCAGATAACTCCACCATCAAACTCTGTGCATCATGGCAGCAGTGCTAAACATTAAAAAAATAAACTCTCCATTCACCAGCAAAAGTTTCCACGCTCGCAAATCCAAACAGCCAGAGCTCAATTCTGACAGGGTGACGGAGCTGATGTCATCACAAAGCACGAAAGAAAAAACATGTTTAAAAATCGGAAATGAAGGGGTGCCACTCAGGAATCGTGGCACCCCATTATTTGGATCCCAAAACTCGGTAAAAACCAAGTAACTTGGTACGGTTGGGAGGTATGATACCACCTTATGGTGTCCAGAACTTTTTTTGAGTCTGCCATCTTTAAATGACTTACCAGCTAATAAAAGACAGTATTAGAAAGGACAAGGAGATATTAACAAACTGACTCTTAAATTGCTAGTCTAGAATGTCTTGCAGTGAAGAAGTTAATCTTTGCCACTTATTATTCATATTTTCATATTTGTGTTTATATTTTCATACCTAAGACCGACAAGTTACTGAAAATGCTGGTTTATATCACAGTATACTGGAAATATTGCTAGTTGTTTGTTAGTCATTATGAAAATAAACAATATTTCCATATGTATTTAGTACTTCAAAAACAAGTGACTTATAATTAACTGTTGAGTGTCAGTAAGTGAAACCTTAGATGTTGTTAAAGAAAACTGTCTTTAATATTTGCACAGTAGTTTGCACATCTTGAGAGATATACAGTATTACCTGTTTTGCCAATTATTCAATTAAGCATATGTTTCATATTTCTGTAAATATCTCAATAAACATGCATTTATAGAGGAATTTCTTGTTGTCATGTGAAAGCTTATGTCTTGTTAACGAAAGTGTTCTAACAATATCTTCCAGGCTGTATAATTTTCAAGACATGAAAATCTGTTTGTGAAAGTTTAGAAAAATATAATTTGGGGTCTGGGTGCATTATTCTTCAAGTAAAACTACAGTGTCAGGAGATGTCTTCTGATCATGTTCCCGTCCACTTGTCCACAAGACTAATTACTTTGAATACATGTTAGATGCATATGCACATACTGCAGAAAAAGTTCTTAATTTAACTCAGTGAGATGGCCCTCTCAAATTCTGACCTGAGCTCCAACTGCACAGTACCTAGCAAGGAAATTTTGAGTTCCCCACATCCACCTAACACTTATCTCAAAGGGCAACTCCAAAAGGAAAGGGATTACTCTTTCTTGAGTAATCTGGTTTCTGAAGCAATTATTTTTTCAACAGTAAGAATAACTGTATCAAAATGTGAGTTTTAATGTTCCCACACAAACACGGGCTCCTTACCCACCAGTGAGGTTGATATTCCATAGTGAAGTCCTAATTCTATTCTTGGCATCTAGTGCATTGTAATCCATCTCTGTCTCTGTCTTGACTACAACTTGACTGGCATTGTGGCTGAGAATCAATCTTTGCCTTACAGTTGGTGAACCTACATGGATCTGTATGCAGCATTTCTGGAGTGAAACCAGATTGTATAGTCACGAGACTACCATGTATTTCCTGGCAGAATATCTACACCTGATTGAAATCTGATCAGCTGACAGGATACTTCTTAAACCTTCATCAGCAGATAAATAAGACACATTGGTGTGATAGATTCATATTTCATGGACCCCTCACCTCTTGAACAGGCTTCCACTACATGTCAAGCGAAGTAGTATCCTTGCCACCTTTAAGGTATATCTTGTCTTACCCTTCATGAGGCTAAAGGGAAATTCTGACTAAGGTTTTTGGCTAGGCTTGAAATGGTCTGCAGACTGATTGCCTAGTACTTACCTATGGATCTATGAACCAAACCAATCTCTACAAAGTGCAGCTCCCAGAGTGGTTTCTGTACTTATGGAGATCACATTTGTACAAGTGTATGTTTCACCCCTACTGGTGATTTTTCCTTTCCCCAAAATTGTGCAACCATGTAGTTGATATATTACATACACACACACACACACACACATATATATATATATATATATATATATATATATATATATATATATCTAGAGCTTCCTTTGTACCTCTCCTAACAACACACATCCACACTCAAGTCAACTCACCCTCACTCCTCTTACTTTACTGCTCACTGAGGTGTTGTGCACTTTGTAATAACTAGCCATGTTCCTATTATCACTTATCTCTTTTACAGCACACTTGGTCTGCATGTATCAGCACAGCTCAGCCCCCCCCCCCCCAGCAACTACAACATTGGCAAATAGAACCACTGCTACGCTGCAGTTATTGCAAGCCAAGAGTAACACCTCTTAAGGATACCCACCAGACAAGTCTGCATAGGTGACTAGATGTTTGCAGTTTCTTGTTATTATCAGAACTGTTCCGTAATAGTTATGTTTTAAACATTATGACTGGTTGTTTACATTTCTTTTTATGGCACATTTGTTACTTTTACTAGTTATTTTTAAACACTGCTTTGACCGGTGTGCACATCGGCAAGGGCTCCCCACCCCCACCCCAGACAACTATAGCTTGGTCTCTTGCCACTAAGTGGCACAACTAATAATATACTACTTGTGTCTTGTCTCAACTAAATTTGCCTCCCCATTAGAATTCCTGTAAAGTAAGGCTAGTACCATTTACTTGGTGTATTTCATCCCCGGATAGATTTGTCTTCTTTTGTTTTACTTACACACCAAGGCCATAAATATAGTGTGTCTGCAACTATCTGCGTACACTCCTACCTTTCTGCCTCTTCCTTGCTTTCACTTATCTTATAGGTCCAAAGCTTCTACTTCACATACTGATTGTTTTTCTTTGCACTCTTCTGTGAGGGAGTGCCAGCCCCCTCCTTTCATCCTCGCTATGCTTGGACTCACTCCCCTCCCCTACCCCCATTATCACCCACCCCTGCATCATCTAGACTTATTCCAATGCTAACCACTCCCCTAACTTCATCCAATCAAGAATTAGCCTCCATCTGCCAGTCAAACCTCAGTTAACCAATCACACTATTTGTAACACTCCTCCCTCTCTTCACACAATTTAATTGCAACAGTCCTTAATCACACTACTTCCACCACACTACCCCAACACCCCTCTTTCCCTATATCTTCATCACACTGTCCAGGTAACCTACTTTTTAAAAAGAATACACACCATGCTCTTTCTCCTGCTTACACTTTATACCCTACTGCTATCTGCATACGATCTAACATTTTACAGTCACTTACAGATACAACATGTCCATAACCCGACACTATATTATACTAATACAATCCACTCCTCACACTCCTGTCTTGCTGTCTCCTCCCAACTCTACAATCATACACCTATTGCATACTTCCACTTCAGACATCTAGTTGTCAGTAATGCCACTAACCACTTCAACAAACACCTTCATATACTCTCCAAATTATCACACAAACATGCATGTGTATTATCACAGATTCTCCGTAGTGGTGATATACACCCCAAACCTGGGCCACATACTGTACAACATACCATCATGGCTACCATTTCACCCCTTCCTCATATTAAAGCTACAGACCTTCTCATTCTTAACATGAACCTTAGAAGCCTAGTTAACAAGATCACAGACTTTCATGCAGTCATTGCACAATACTCACCAGACATTCTTATAGCAGCAGAAACTTAGCTAAAACTTCTGTGTCACTGTTAGACAGAGGCACAGTATACTAACCTTGAAAAAGGGCATAGCAAAATTCATTTAAAATGGGTGACGAAAGCCAAACACACTCTGGCTAGGCTTATAAATGCCCTAGGGCAGATAGCCTAGTAGGAACCTATGAACCTATAAAACCCCATATAAGAGACCCAGATATACTCCCACAAGGTTATAGTGTACACAGGTTAGACAGGATCAGGAAGAAGGGTGGCGAGGTTGCAATCTTCTACAAAGATAACCTAAGCATAGACTACCTACCCATCAAATGCCCTTATGATAACAACTTTGAAGTTCTAGTAACATGGCTCAGAATCAGCTCAAAGAAAAATATTATCATAATAGCCACTTACATACCTCCCAAGAATACTTCCACTACCATTGAGGAACTCATAGCCTGGACAGCCTCCACCTTCATCCATGAAACCATTATTACAGTAGACTTCAACTTAGACTGGAACACTTGCACTGGTGATAACCCCCCTACCTTCATATATCCACATGGTGTCTCCCAAACAATCCAGTTTCCCACACAAATAGATAAACATAGCAAAATGGAATCTGTCTTAGACTGGTCCCTTATCAACAGCACCACCCACAACTATCTCTCTCGATGCCTTCCAAATAATTTAAGTGACCATAGACCTACCTACTTAATCCATCATCAGCTCACTCACCAAGAACCATAGATTTCAAAGTCGTACGAAATACCAAAAACTTCTCCAATGAAGCATTCATAGACATGCTCAATAAATGCAACTGGACACCACTCCATCATCTCCAACTTGACCAGGCCATAACATACTTCATTGACACATTTCTATCTATTCTAAATAGCTTAGCACCAGCTTGTACATGTCATGTTAAAAATAAGAGATTGCCCTAGATATCAAAAGAAACATTAAACTTCAAAAAATAAGAGGCAAAACCTGGTATCAATACCAAAAAACAAAATACAATAAAACTCTGCTAGCATACCAGCAGCTGTGCAATCAAACAAAAAACAACTCAAACTAGACAAAAAAAACATACAACTATGCAAAACAAATATGAAAACAATCCCAAAAGTTCTGGCAAGCAATTAACTCACTCCTCCAACCAGGTAAACCTACAACTCCAGAACCAACAACCAATAACCAAAGCATGAGTATTGCCTCACAAATCAACACCTACTTTATAAACACCATCCTCTCCTTAGTTACAGGGAACAATTCCACCCCTCTGTTTCTTAAACCTAATGTGGACACTAACAGCTTTTTTGACCTCAAACCTGTCCCAACTAATACCATAAGAACAATGCTGAAAAAACTGAAACCTTCTTCCTTAGCAGCTGACCAACTCCCCAATGAGTACCTCAAACTGTCGGCTGATGCCATAGCTTTGTCTATATCCATTCTGGTAAATAGGTCTATAGCAGAACAATATGTTCCAAAATTATGGAAAATGTCCTATATCACCCCTCTGCATAAAGGAGGAACATTATCAGAATTAAACATTTACAGACCCATAGCCATCCTTTCCCCCCTGTGTCAAAATTCTAGAAAAATGTATCCACACTTAATTACTACAATACCTGTTATCTCACTACCTTATCTCTCCCTCCCAACATGGTTTCAGACCAAAACATAGCACCACCATAGTCCTAATTAATTTCTCTAGCACCATCAACCAGCTAAGAAATTCAAACCAGCAAGTAGCATCAATAATCTTAGACATGTCAAAAGCATTTGACACTATCTCCCATCAGAAACTCCTTAGGACTCTTGCCTCACTAAACCTATCAAAGACTTCCGTCTCCTGGTTCCTAAGCTATCTTTCTGACAGACAATAAGCAGTACGATGGAAATTCAAACTCTCACTACTTCTGCCTGTCTCGGTTGGAGTCCCCCAAGGGTCCATATTGGGACCCCTTCCTTTCACCATCTTCTGTAATGATCTAGCCTCATCCACAACACATGCTAATGTAGTTCAGTACGCAGATGATTCAACTTTAATATGCTCAACAGATACCTTACCAGACCTCCAAATAGTAGCCCAATAAGCTTTTAATAATATAGAAACATATCTAAGTAAATCACAACTAATACTCAACCCCACAAAAACACAGTTAATGCTATTTACCAGTAGCAAACAATCACCAGCCACCCCTCCTTCTGCTATTCTCTCAGCAAACAACACAGTCATCCAACCAGTTGAGCATACAAAACTACTTGGAGTGACAACTGACGACAAACTCAGATTTGACCAACACATAGTCACCGCAATTAAGAAAGTTCACATCAAACTTGGCTCACCGTACAGAAGCAAACCATTCCTCACTGACAATACCAGGCTAGCCATATCCAGAACCTTTCTCCTCTCTACATTCCTATATGCTGTCCCCCTCTTTACCAACTTAAAAAAATCAGACTTAACCAAATTGGAAACTTGCTACAACAAAATAGCCCGTTTTGCAGCCAACCTTCCCACCAAACCCACTATTGTATCGCTCTGCATAAATTAAATTGGCTCGAGCTACCTACCCTTCTTCATCTCTACCAACTTAAATTCACACACATCATCCTCCATCCTGACAGTTGCCCATCCCTCAAGGAATTTGTTGTTCCCTACTCCTGCCTATGAAGTCTAAGATCTGCAGACAGAAACTTTCTCACAGTAAACAAAGCTAACAACATGGTGAAGCCCTATTTTCAAATCATATAGCCAAATTATGGAACTCTTTACCCCACACCCTGTAAAACATCTACCAGTTTTAAACTACTATTTGAAGATCTATCCAAGAACTGGCATTGCTCCTGTGCCAAACCTGACTGACAAGATATCTGTAATGCTCTCAACGCACTGTCCACTCCTTATCGCATTTTCGCTCTCTCCTCAGTGTTCATTACTACTCAAAAATAAATATATATATATATATTTATATATATAAGGAAATCTCATTTGGTCATAATTATTTAATATGTACACACTACTAACTTTTATTTTTTCTCATGGTGATTTTCACTGAAATGCTCGTGTTTTTCTTTTTGAACCTGTATTTACTAGGAAACTGTATGGAATACTACTTTGTATAGACTAAATAAAAGATATGTGTTCTGCATCTTACTGTATGTATACTGTTGTACTATCTAATTATTGTATATTGTTTATATTTCTGTGGAGCTTTTCTTGCCGTGCCTTCGCTGAAAACGGGCTTCTGGCCCAATCGGACTTTCCCGGTAAACAAATGTAAATAAGTATATATATATATATATATATATATGTGTGTGTGTGTGTGTGTGTGTGTAGCCTCTAGTTCATTAAATCAAACTAAAGGCCATCAAACAGCAAAGCAGTAAAAAAAAACATTGAAACAACACTGGTTTGAAATACAAAACAAAAACAACTTTTTGCTGGTGGCAAGCACCCTGACATCCTCATGTATGGGGCCTGTGTCTCCACATACCCTCACTATTTATATATGTCAACTCTGAGACTGGAAAACAGTGGGGAAAAGAAGAACCTCCCTTTCCTCACTGAATGCCAGTCGGAAAGCATGTTCAACTAAAAATGAAGACAAACAAAATGGCATTCGAAAAAGCAAAACAAACACTCTGTCCATATATAGATATGTGTGTGTGTGTGTGTGTGTGTGTGTGTGTGTGTGTGCATGTGTGCGTGTGTGCGTGTGTGTGTGTATAAGTGGGGTATGGGGATGATGACCCCATATATGGGTGCCATACCTCTCAACTGTCCAGATTTTCACAGAATGTCCAGATTTTTGACTCATATTTTTGGTCTGTTCCTCATTAAATTTGTGATTTTCTGGAAAATTATTCAGGTTTGAAGTCACTAAATAATACTAAAGAATGATGACATAATATCCTTCAGAAAATACATGATCATTCAAAACCTGTTATTCTAGCAATTTTCTAAGTTTATAGGAGTAATTTTTAAAATCTGTCCCTATTTTTGGACCTTTGTCCCCTGATTAGTTCTGGCTTTGTCCAGATTTCTTGCACTGAGAGGTTGACAGGTGTGATAGGTGCAGTTTCAGCAGGTGCTTATTCAGGGAGTTTGCAATGGATAGTATTTTTGATGTGTTTTCCCACAAATACTACCATCAGACCTGGCTCAAGGGTTGAGTCCTGGTAGCCTTTTCCAACTAATGTTCTAGTCCTCTTTAAAAGCTCCATCATTAACATAATTCTAAACCACATTAGTATATTAATATTAATACATTAGGTTCATAGGTAGTTACTAGGCTTGCAGTCCAGGGGACCATTGAGTAGCCAGTCCATGTTTCCAGTTGCCACTAAGCACTGTCTGATTAAGTGATTTGCACAAGATTATACAGTAAGAAAATGAGTTTTGAAGAAATCAAACCTTGTACCACAGGAACTACAGCTAACAGCTGTAAACTTCTGTACCACCTGCCAGATTAATCTATTGCGAATGTACATCACACTGAGTGCCTCAGTTAATAAATCAGAATAGTCCAGTGTTTACAGTTAACTTCAGCAGGTGCCTTCCATTGCCATCTTCTTTAATGTGTTAACATCAAATACAGCCTCCACGTTTATGTGTACCCCTTAATGTGTGTGTCCCTGCAATATTAAATAACATTTATGATCATGTCATTAAGACAATATATATATTTCCACCAGAAGTCACACATTCTCCTTTCTAATGATAAAATATGCCAGAGTCAAGACAGAACATCTGTTATGGTAGAAATTATCCACATCAGCCACTAATTTCCAGCTTCATTGTTATATTCCCTATAACAAATGGACTGGAATTTTGCTTTAACATCAGCAACGTAAGGCATAAGCCTTAACATGTCCTTCCTGTTCTCTGAAAATCTTCCATAATCCCTCATATAGCCAAAATACTTGAATGCAGTAAAAAAATTACAGTGAAAATAATGCATTATTTCATCATGCTAGTATTTGTAGCAAGGTCAAGAAATTCTTATCTTTTTTGTTTATTTCAAATCATATAACATTACAGTATTAGAGGTGGCAATACTGATAACTTATTGGACATTAAAAGTTTTTTTTATTTGATGCCCGCTGCTATCCTGGTTTAAAAGGCACCCCGAGATTTAAGAGTTCATAGCAATATATAATTTAATGCATTAATTTACGTTATTTTGCATCTGAAAATCAATTTGGTGTCATTTACCATGCTTTTATTTCTTTAATATTTTTGAAGAAGTTGTTGACTAATGTGTATCATGACCATTTTCTCATGCAGTTGAATTAGCTCATAATATTGGGCACACCGATAGTTGCCTAGCAAGAGGTTCTTCGGTCAGATTCTAGGCTGAGGTGCCTTTTGTGCAGAGTCTGCATGTCCTCCCTGTGTTAGCGTGAGTTTTCTCTGGGTGTTCCGTTTTCCTTCAACATTCTAAGACATGCTGTAAGTGGACTGAATACCTTAAATTGGCCATAGGTGTAAGTGTGCGTGCATGTGTGTGGTATGGAAGAACAACTGTGGCAGGGTTGGCCACCTGGTGGTATGAACACTGTCCCTATATGATTGTCACTATTAATGTGGCAGCTCAACTCCATGTGCAAAAATGGGGGAAGGGGGTTTATGGATAGCTGGATGGATTAAAAGCTTTAGCATCATTGTGTATTTAAATTAAGGAAGATGAAACTACTCATGTACATCTTGATTTTTAATACAAAACAGTTTTACTTCATTGTGTTCTGATCTGGCATTTTATTTAGTTGTTAGTGCACTATTTTAATACCTCTAGAGGTACCAATCATATTACTTTGTATTCATCTATTATTCTATCGGGTCATTTTAGTCAGACACAAAATTGTACCATTTCTAAATCACTTTTCATTCCCTTATTGCCCAAGGAAATTCCTCCTGAGACTCTTGTTCCTAAATGGATTCACTTAAAATTTCCAGCTTACAAAGGCAAACCCTCACTGATCACGAAAGTCTATCTGTCACTCCCTGTTTCCCTAAGTAAATTCAAATCACTCATCACTAACATTCTTAATAATTGTTCCGAAAATAATAGAATCATTCTAGGTGACTTAAATCATAATTATCCTGGCCCACTTTCATCTGATATGAGTACTTTCTTATCAGACCTACGTTTCTTTCAACTCAAAACCAGCAATATCTAACCTCAGGTCCTATAAATACACCACACTCTACCTGATTATTACAAACTTGACAAACACCATCTCCAACATAAACGCTTTGTCACCATAACTAAGCAACCACAGCCCAATCAACTTTACAGTTGTCAGCTAACCCACAAAACTACTGCCAATATTAAAAACCTTCAGAAACCAGAGTAGCTTAACTATTTTATCATACTCAGAACCTTTCTCTCAGCCCACAACTGGAGCCATATACACTCCGTATATGAACATAATACAGCAGGCGTAAGCTTAACCAACTTTCTACTCCAGCTAAAAGACAAATTCTTCCCAATTATCCACAGGCTTTATAAATGCACCAAACTGAATGGCTGTCTACTGAACTCAAACATCTTTTAACTCTAAAGGATGAAGAATGGTAAAAATGGAAACAGACCTCCCACAACTAACCACCACACTTCCATTATAGTCTGACATTACCTAGCCAAGAATTCCATTGGAAGGCACAAAAGAAATCTCCAAGAAACAAAATTACCCTCTTACATTCCCCCCAACATTTTTGGAAAGAGGTTAACTTACTTACAGGACAAACACCTTCTCATGATACTGCGTCTACAAACACCATTCAATGTGGTGCAGTAAAAATTTCTCCCAAAAACTTCCTTAAGAATTTAGCAATCTCCCATCAATAAACTCCACACCTCCAACAGATTGTCCATTGCCCACCCCGCAAACATTCATCCCACTCTTCCACTTCAAATGCAGACATTCCAATCACTTGAAAATATTTCCACTGACAACCCTCCTGGATCTGACAACATAAACCCCTGTTTCATATATCACTGCAGATTGCACCTATGTCTTCCTTTCACCCATATACATACATATATATATATATATATATATATATATATATATATATATATATATATATAAAATCTATGTCTCACAAAACATCATGCCACAGATTTGGAAAACTGCTCTAATTCAACCTCTCCCAAAGCAAACCAACCCAAAAGACATCTCTCACTTCCGTCCAGTGTCCACCCTTCCAAATTCTGGACAAACTTCTTGAAAAGACCATCTATAACTGCATCTACCTCTGTATCCAGCAGTACCACCTGCTGTCTTCCAATCAACATGGCGTCTGGCTTGGACAAATACTATGACAGCACTTTGGTCCCTATTGGATGACATCCTGCTAAACTCTGATAGTGGCCTCCATACAGGTGTCCTGTTTATAGAACTGACAAAGGCGTTTGACCTCATTGACCAGTTTCTTCTCCAAAGCAAACTAATTAAAATTGGTATCAGTGCAGATGTTGCTCCCTGGTTTAAAACTTTCCTCACTGACAGAAACTTCAGAGTAAAAATTGGATCCTTCCACTCAGAATCTGCTTGTATTACCAAAGGTGTACCATAAGGATCCATATGCATTAACAAACATCCTTATGATCTCCCCCATCTTCCACTTATCCTCTATGCTGATGACATTGTCATTTACTGATTAGATCACTCTTACACCAACATTCAATGCCAACTCCTGCCAGACTTACATGAGCTCCACCAGTGTCTCATAAACGATAATCTACTTCCCAACCTTACCAAGACAAAAACTACGCATTTTGGAAAATTCACCAAGGACCTATTTTTTTAATTTTCTTTGACCTACACAACCATTCCATAGAGACAATCTCCACCTTCAAATACCTAGGACTATGACTTCATCTGTCTATAAACTTTGATTTCCACATAGAAAAAGTGAGAGCTAAAATAAATTCCCTCCTCTTCTTGGCCAAAAAGATCTCCCCTTTTCTATCACAACCAGCCAGAGCAGCCATTGGTAAATAAGTTCTCCTTCTACTTGAATACAGGCTCCCAGTTTTTGTTTCTGCATCCAAGAAAAACATAGCCACACTCCTATTTCTAACAGCATCTGCCAATTCATTATGAACTCACCTCTCTATGAGCATCACTGTATCACCTTAGTTTAAGCTATATGTATACCCGTAAACATAAATCTAACCTACTTTTAGGTTCCCAACTCTACAAATTATTCCAACTCAACACAGTCACTCCCCTTTTAGCTAGACTTCATGTAAAAACCTCCTCATGTAACCTGAGACACTACTCACAAGCTACACCAACTGTCATTACCTCTAGAAACAAACGCCACAGCACTGCACATGCTTTCTCCTCTCAGGTGCTTACTCTTTCATTACCCTAGAACCAAACGCCACAGCACTGCACATGCTTCCACCTCTCAGGTGCTTACTCTTTCATTACCCCAGAACCAAACGCCACAGCACTGCACGTGCTTTCTCCTCAGAGGCACTTACTCTTTGGCAATATCTCTCCATTGACATGAAGGAAATGAACACTTACTCCAAATTCATAATGTAACTCAAAAAGCACTTATTCATCCACATCAAATACTCCTGCTTCAGCACATGACATATCACCTAACTATCTCTTTGCCTAGTTTTTTCTCCTCTGTCAAGGTCACTAAAGATTGTCCCACTTTAGAAATTAATGTATATATTGTGCATTACACTCTGCCTGACTATGCTTCACACTGTGCTTATTCATTTGAATGTATATACACCGTTTCTTTCTATGTAATTAGTCTGA
>NC_056739.1:1631614354-1631659354 GCF_019279795.1 Protopterus annectens | reverse complement strand
GCCTCTGGTCTTTGTGAAAAAAAAGTTCAGCTCCTACCCATATATCTTTCTTGGTTTACAATGGTTGTGCAAACAACATTCTGTCGGCAGAACTGCTGCTGAAAATCAGAATGTCGTACACAAAACATAAATGGATGGGATAGTCGAACACACTTATGCGAATGCTGTAGTGCATTCGCATAAGTGTATTCAACTATCTGCACGGAGATCATAGTACAGTGGGGATTGGAAATTCATCCATATCCCCACTGTAGTGCTATCTCAGAGTTAGAATATATTAGTAGGGGGTGCAGTGGGGCTTGCCCCCCTGCAAAAACGTGATTTGTCATATAGGAGTCTGATTTACATCAGCTCCTTTACGGCTATCATATGAATGTTTCGGCCATAATGTCGACTCAAATGTGTCAATCATTTGGGTCGACATAGTGGCAGGTCAGAATTTGTGTTTTCGGGTTTACTATTCATTGTTTCGAACAGCAAATGTTTTGCCGTTCGAATGAACAGTAGTAAACCATCTTTCTCTCCTATACCTTAGTATTAGTAGGAAAAGTTGTCATAAACTCATTAAATTCCATATTGTCTTTGAATTATAAAATATTTCTTTCCTATGTAACTGTCTTTTCTTTTAAATACCACTTCCTTAGCAATGTGCAATAAAATTAGATGTGTTTAGATCTCAGTTCTAATGCTGCCACTGGCTGGGATAGAAAACTGAAATGCATAGCTGAGTGGATAATAAATATTTTTTGTATAAAGAAAATGTTTTCCTATATGGTTTTCAAAAAACAGGAAGGAAAAAAATAAGAAGCTCCATCCATTTATGTTAATGGAGCCCCTCTCCAGACTCCTATCCCACGTTTTACAATCTCCCACATATCCCCCCCCCCCTCTTACTTACGTAGTGCAACAGAGCTAACAGTACCTACCAGCTATTTAGATTAATGAAACATCAACCACTATGTTCATTATCCACTGTTATATACTCAGGCCACATCTATGCTAATATTAAGGTTTACTACCCTGTAAAAAAATAAATAAATAAAATATATATATGTTGTAAAATTGTAATTGCAAATAATGGTCTTTTACCTTTGTAAACTGCTTATCACATAATCCAATGTACAATTTTTTTATTTGTCTTAAATGCTTCTGTAAACTGTAACTTTTTGTGAAGCTTTTCTCCCTGGGCCTCAGCTGAAAATGGGCTTCCACCCAGTCGGACTATCCTGGTAAACAAATGCAAAATAAAAATAAATAAATAAAATATAATAATGAAGCAGTCAGTAACCCTTGTCTGTGACCTATTGTTTGCACAAGGTTAGGGCACATGCACAGTTTTCTCTCCTCCTCTGTTCTGGTCTGAGTTGCTAACCTTATGTTATTAATGCACTGCCCATGGAATTCCGAAATCCCTAGTACACTGTGCAGTCCCATTCATAGTAGGATTGATGTGTAAATTAGGCTTGAGTGATTCAGGGACTGCTATACTGCTTGTGTGGTACAAAGCTCCAGCCTGTAGTATGGATAGTGGTCTAGTAGAAATGCTGCATGCAAATGTGGCAGTCATTGGATACAGCTAATGCAATTACCCATGTACTCTCCCCTAAAAATATTGTCTGCATCTAAAAATCACAGTAGAATGATTCAAAGAGCAGCTGTAATGCTCTGTTTGAGTAGCAATGCAGAAAAAATGTATACCAGCTTTTGATAGCTTACACCCATTCACTCCAAAAGAAGAATCATGTTTGGTAGTGCTGTTAGAGGTCCATACTGTGAAAACATCTGGTTGTGTGTGTGTGTGTGTGTGTGTGTGTGTGTGTGTATGTTTGTGTGAGAGAGCATGTGTACATAGGGGCATGATTGCTACAATCTGGATGTCTTGATTATTCATACCTCTCAACTGTCCAGATTTTTGCCTCATATTGTTGGTTAGTTCCTCATAAAATGTGATTTTCTGACCAATGCCAAAATGCATGCTAACACAAAACCTATTAGTCTAGCAACTTTCTAAATCTATGAGAGTAATATTTAAACTCTGTCCCTGTTTTTGGGACTCTGTCCCCTCATTATTATAGGCTTTTTCCAGATTTCTTGCACAAAGAGGTATGCTTGGTGTGTGTGTGTGTGTGTGTGTGTGTGTGTGTGTGTGTGTGTGTGTGTGTAGGTGCCTCTGCAGCTGCATCGCCTGACACTATTATGGCAAACTGTAAAAGTCTTCACTTCAAAAACACAGCCTTGTCAAATCTCTGAATTACAGAATATCACCGTTGCATTACTGGGCACTGCTGTGCTGCCCCGGGAGCACTGGCAGTTATATTTTTGTGAATCCCAGCCTGAGTCTCTAACAGTAATTAATCTCTCAATTAAATCATTAATCACTTGTTCTCCTGAGGATGAGATTAAAGCGTGGATCATCTCATTGAAGTGTGAGTTATTGGACTGCAGCTTACATTCCATTTCTTGACACTAGTCATTCAGAAGGCAACAAGGAAGATCCTTGGCATAGAGCTGTATTACTGGCAAAATGCAGATTTGGAAAACTACTCCTTAA
Organism: Protopterus annectens; assembly: GCF_019279795.1. NCBI lineage: Eukaryota > Metazoa > Chordata > Ceratodontiformes > Protopteridae > Protopterus > Protopterus annectens. Next base: position 1,631,656,803 of record NC_056739.1, on the reverse strand, counting down.
GGCCATCAGGGAAAAAACTCTTAACTTCATATGTAGTTACATCACCTAAAACTGGTGCTGAAGAACAGAAACACAGCCAGGTTATATGATTAAATTCAAATTAAAATGTACTGAGTAACAATGTTTTATCAACTTGCAATGACCCAGCATAAATTATTTTCCTGTCAGTTATGCATTCTGCCTACTTTTCTCCCTCTCCAAACTGCAACATCTATAACATTTGATTAGACTATACTAATTTGGACTGTTGTCCCATCTGCTTCAACTATTGTATTATTTTGCCTACTTCCTACCTAGATTGCTTTTCCCGTACTTACTACCAATGATTTTTTTTCTTCCTGTAGCTACTTTTCATCCAACCTCACTGTATCTGTCTTCCTTGTTGGCGTACAGCTGCTATCATAGTATTTCCCTCCTGCATTAATATACAACATATTTAGGCCGCTTTCCATCTCTCGTAACTTTGGCAAAATTGTATTATGCACAGCACACTTTGTTTTATTATTATTTTCTTGTCTCTCCTGCACAAAACAAAAGTTATTCTCATGTTGTTAAATCTTGCTTATCCTGTTAGTAATGTTATAATTGTTATTTTTACAATCCTGTTACGTAATTTAGAATTCTTTACTGTTGTTCTCTGTCTTTTGTTATGTTGTGGAGCTTTTCTCCTCAGGTGTCTGCTGAAAAGAGGTATCTACCCAATCAGACTAACCCAGTTAACAAATATAAAATAAATAAACTTGCCTTTTGGATTTGGATGACCGCTTCTGCTTTTTTTTTTTCATCAGTTTGTGTTCAGGATTTGAATCACTCATTATGTTTAGAGAAGCCTGTAGAACCAGACCTTTGATGACTTTGTAAAGGTTTCTAAGAAATGTAGTATGGTTGGTGGGTTAGAAACAAGTTCACAGCAAATGTACTAAAGGTACAAAACTAAATAATAGATATTTTTATTATGACAAACTAAAACTGCTGAGGTCCACATCTTAGGACTCTGTCCTCACAGGTTAATAGCATGTTATTTTAATATTACCAAGAGTTTATTATGTGTTGTCCAAATAGCACCATAGTATTTGAACGGGACTATGCATTATTACCTACCTCATTCAGTCACTCCTAGTCTTGATGTTAATGATATAGTTTAGTGATATATTGCTAACTAACCCAAAACAATTACAGTGCAATAGACTAGAAACATTTATAATTCCTAACACTACTACTTAATTACTGTGATTAGGGAAGAACCGCTAACTGTGCTGATAATTTGTGCAGATTGTATGTACATTTTGATTCAGATACCAGTAATCTTCAGCATCCAGCCTGAAAAATTTGTATGAAAGGAAGAGCCATCGTATATAGCTCTAGCCACTCTGCAGTGCAAAATATTTCAGTAACAACTGCTGCAGTTTTGTTATGAATTGCATGCTGCAGCACATAGCTGGTAAGGTTGATATGTGCTGTTCATCTGATCAGAGACATGCTGGAGTTTTTGGCCTTAGCAGACTGGCACCTCGTTGCTGACAATCCACCTCAGGAAGATTAAATAAGGTAGCAAGATGGCTCTGTACAACAAGCTATAATACAAATACAATCTAGTTATTTGTTCACTTTTTCTTGCCAATGGCTACTGAATTTATTTTGTTCCTGCAATTTTTTTATTGAATCCAGCAAATCAGTGGGCTAAACCCTCTGTCACTGGTATGACTTCAGTCTGTTGCACATTTATTACCATTAATTGAACCAAAGCTTTGAAACAAATAATCAATGGCATTGATTTCCAAGCTTCTGAGTCCCTTTAAATGTAAAACTTAGCAGTACTACAACTCCAAAAATTCCCAACCGCAGTATTCTGCAACAGCATCCATCCATCCTCAGCCCTTTTTCCCATTTTTACACATAGAGTCAGGGTGTCAATTCAGCAGTGACAATTATCTCAAGCCAAGGTTTACACTGCTGGGTGGCTAGCCCTGCTGCTGTAATTCATTTGTACCACTCACTCACACACACACTCTCACCTATGGCCAATTTAGAGTGTCCAATCCACCTATTGCATGTCTTGGGAATGTGGGAGGAAATCAGACAACCTGGAGGAAACACACATAACCGCAGTGAGGACATGCAGACTCCACACAAAAGTCACCCTAGCCAAGAATTGAACCAGAGAACCTCTTGCTGTGAGGCGACAACTCTAACCGCAACAGCATATTAATTGTAAAGCTGTTCAATACATGTAGTCAGTTTCAGTTTATTGTATTATTTATGCACAAAAGAAATGCAAAACACATTCAGAAAATCATTTAATAATGTTGAATTCAGGACTATGTAGGGAAATAATTGTAAAAATACTACTAATAATAACAAACTTAAAAATATGTGACAAATAGTACACAGCATTATGGTTCAATTTACATACAATTGTTATTTCTTGTGATCATTAATTCATCTTGTTATAACTACGGTGCAGTCACATCACTACTTATGAGAGAGAGAGGTTTTTCTAATACATAAAAATTGTACATTACTTCATAGAAAACATCTCCGTGTTTGTTTCATTTGTTCTTAGAAAATTATCTTAATGCCAGCATTGAATAATGTGCCCTGAGACCAAGCCACATACATACACAAACTTACATAAATGTCCTTACTCTGATGTCCTCATTCAGCCGCAAGCCAGCTATAAACATGTGGAAGTCATGTGACGTTTCTGCTATTGTACTTTGCACATGCATATGAAGGACAACTGCAGAAAATTACTGAAAATGAAACTTCCTACAAATGTGATTTAGTCTGCCTTCATAGCTCGGTAAATGTATGCATGTGGCTTGCAACCTCTTCTACTACCTACTGAAATGTTTATTATAGTGTGTATTCATATGTTGTGGCATTTGTACACACATTTAACAACTGATTACTTGAAAAGACAACTGGATATTCAATATATTTTGAGGAATGTAGCCAGGTCAGCCACTGGTATTTAGATATGATGCACACATTTTTTTATTTATTTATGAATTTTAAGTTGTTTATGAGGATAAAGCTCTCACCTCAATAGACCATTTTCATTTTTAGCCTGTAGCTGAAAAGGGATGGTAGTCTCTCCTAAATGAGGATGGGGATTGGGGGAAACAATAGTGTCAATTAATATTAGATATGGTGTTGAAATGTAAAGGTTGCAATTTATTTATACAAAAAGAATAATGTTGTCAAACATTATTGTACAAGGTGAAATTTTGTATATATGCTTATTGTACAACAAGGGTTTCTAACATAAAAAAAAAATAGTTTGGGTGTTTTTAAGTGATGATTGCATTTTATGGACTGTTCGATATTAAGAATATATTAAAAACATCAGTTTCAGCCCAAAAATATAGAAAGTATCAAAACAAAATTGTGCAAGATCTTACAAAAGTTTATATAAAACAAACAAATTGCTGCAGGTTACACTGCTACACAGTTACACATATACGTTGTATACAAAAATGTTTTTATATGCAGGGCTGTTGGGAAAAGGAATCAAGGAGGAGGAGGATGGGTAGTATGGATGAGTGAAGGGTGGGCGATAAAAGAACCAAAATAGCATACCGACAGCTAAGCATTATATATAAGAACATGATGTAAGCAGAAGTGAATGAAGGTGGTATATTGCACATCCTAAATAATGGCATTTGCATTCAGAATACTTTAGAAGGTAGACTTTAACTTGGTCTGGAATGATTCAAAAATTTATGGATTCATAGATATTCGAAGCCATTGACTCTCATGACCATTTGCTCCTTACCAGTACCCTCTCTCAGGCCAAAGCTCCTCCTCCCAGGAGGGCCATACTGGTCAGTCACATAAGTAAATTTGTGAATATCCATCTAGTTATCTAGGTTAAATTTAAAAGAAGACAGTGAATCACACTAATTCACCAGGACGGTTTGTAAGCTTCTAAGCCCCCCAAGTCTTTCTGTGTTGCAAGCCTTTTAGCTTATCAGTGGGAGTGGTAAGCACTAGGTAGCCTGTCTACCACAAGATGAGTGGTTTCTGGCCCAGAAATTGTAGTTTATTGGCTGTTTGGACAGTTTTTCCATCCCTTTCAACTTTCTGGTTTAAAAGTCTGCATTTGCATGGGTTTGCACTTGTTTAAGCTCCGCTCAGGAACGCCGAGCTGTGATAAACTATTAGTGGTGCCAGAAAGTCTGCTCTTCAGTTTTTCCCTTAGATCTTGTTACTTCTTCCTCTCTTGCACTTCAATAGCCTAATCGCTTTGCACTTCAACAAGTTTTTGTAGCTATTACTGTAGAACATCTAAGAGCCATCAGCACTAGCCATTCTTCACAGATATACCTCCAGTACTTAGTAGTTATGACCACCCCTCCTGGCATGATTAAAGGGCAGTTCCCTGTTCCTTCTCCTATTACCCTGGTGCATTAGACATTCTGAGACAGTATAGCAACTGCCTCATGTACACAGACAACCCTCTCCTCTTACCTCTCAACATTCAGACTTGTGAGAGATGCAATATCACCAAATTGGAAGCTATGCACTCTCCAGCCTAGACCGGACTAGCTGGTAAAGAGGAGAAGGTCAACACCTGCACCACACCACATGGAACACATAGCCCTCCAGAACACCCACTATCACAGGTCTCACATAAAAACACAAACCACACACCCACCTTCACAGAGGCTCTCAATAGAAATTTTTCCAAACAGCAGAGACTCCCAAGACAGAAACGCACTCAACCATCACAACACAACACAAACCACAAGACACAGGTCACCTCCACAGTGTGCCGCTCAACCCAAGCCCCTAAGGCTAAACACCTTGTCCAATACACTAATCATAGGTGACTCAATAGTAAGGCACACAGATGTCCCACTCACAAGGTTGACTAAGGAGAAGGTAACAGTCAGCTGTCTATCAGGTGCCAGAGTCCGACACATAACACATTCATGCAGGTCACTCCACAACAAGTACAAGTATGACTCTGTCACTGTCCATGTGGGTGTGAATGACCTGAGACACACCTCCCTGGACTACATGAAAAGAGACATGGAGGAGCTCTCGGATTATGTGACCCAGGCAGGTAAGACCCTAGCCCTGAGCAGCATCCTACCATCACCCAGAATGATACCACAGTACAAACAAAAAATGATTGACTTCAACAATTGGCTAAGTTTCTAGTGTCATTCTAAGGGGATCTAGTATCTGTTTGCTTGGGATGACATGATTCCAGTGCCCTGGACCAGCTCATTCTGACCCCCACTAGAGGAAGCAACATCCTTGACCTGGTTATTACTAACTTGGGTGACCATTGCTCTACACCAGTATTCAATCCCTCCCTGGTCAGATTCGACCATAAAGTAATCACCATGGAAATCCACATCTCACCCACACCCCCTGCAAATGTAACCACCTTGAAAAACTTCTCCATAGCTGACTTTACAGAGAGGTGGCTAACTTTACGGCACTCATGCCAATGGAAGATAGCTGCATGACTGCCAAATCATACACCAATGCACTGTATGAATATGTACATAAATGCATGGAACTAGCCATACCCAACAGAACCAAGATGCTCTCCTCCAAAATAGGATGCGAATCTGGTGGTCCCCTGCCATTAATAAACTCTACAACATAAGGAAGAAACTGTTTCAGAAAAAGGTGAAGTCCCAAGACTGGAAAACTCCCTTATTAGCCTCAACAAAAAGTTGAGATCCCTCATCAAATCCTCTAAAACGAGCTATGATGGCAGAATTGTGGCAGACACTAAAAACAATCATAAAGCCTTCTATAGCTATATCAAGAACCTCAATGGCAATACCCAGATTTGCTCTGAGTTACTGCACAATGGTACCTCCTATACTGAGCCAATTGTTGCCAAAATACTGGCTGACAGTTTCAGTGCCAACTTTACCCCCCTGTCCCCCACAAAGGACCAATCACAACACCGAAAGAATGCCAGGCACCCAGCATTACTGCAGCACAGATTAAAGCTGCATTTTCCAAGGCCAAGACTACATCTTCCATGGGACCTGATAATATCCCTGGCTGTGTTTTACATAAACTACAAAGCGAACTGGCACCACATCTGTGTGCCCTGTTCAGTCACAGCCTCACCTCAGGCTTTGTCCGTACCAAATGCTGCACTGTTACAGTCATCCCTCTCCATAAAGGGGGAGCTACTACAGACCCTGGGAATTATCGTCTCATTAGCCTGATGAGTCTGATATGTAAAGCTATCATCATGAACCTGATTAACAAAGATATAGGAAATCTCCAAACTCTAGAAACCACACAATTTGCCTTTGTGAAAGGGAGATCATGCCGGCTCAACCTGGTTGACTTCTTTGAGTCAGTCACCAGGGCTGTGGATGAAGGTAAGGCAGTGCATACAGCCTACCTCAATCTGGCCAACACCTTTGATAACATTCCTCACTCAAGAATTATTGATAAACTCACCAAACTAGGCATCAACACCTATATCACTAGGTGGGTTACAAATTGTCTCACAGATAGAACACACGGTGTGAAAGTAACGGACTCCAAGTCAGACTGCTGACCAGTCACGAGTGGAGTCCCACAGGGATTGGTCCTGGGTCCTCTCCTGTTCGGCATCTACTTCTCAGTAGTCCAGGCCAACACAAAGGGACTCTGGCTAACCATGTTTGCAGATGACTGCAAGCTGGAAGCCATTATTCACTTCCCAAGTGATACAGACATCCTACAGACAGGCCTCACTGAGACCAATGACTGGTGTCAAAACCATGGCCTTAAGCTTAATTCCAAAAAGTGTCATCATCTCCTTTGGTATAAACTCAGTTCCAACTAATTACCACATCGATGGGAGCCCACTGAACACTGAAGGCATTATAAGAGATCTGGGGACGCAGATTGACAGCAACCTCTCCTTCAACCACCACATTCCCACTGTGGTCAGAAAGTCCTTCTATGTGGCACATCTCATTACCAAGGGTTTTGCATTCAGGAAGAAAGAGGTCATTGTTTCTCTCTACTCTTCCCTCATTAGACCAATCATCGAGTATAATACCCCATTTGGCATGTACCTCACTAAACACCTGCAATAGCTGGAGTGGCCACAGAAGTACCTCATGAAGAGGACCCTAGGCTTTAAACATATGTTCAACACTGACAGACTCAAAAGACTGCAGCTATTCTCTGTCTCATATCTCCTACTTAGAGGCAATCTCTGCTTGACTTACAAAGCCATGTCTGACCCAGCTCTGTTAGAAATGCTACATCTAAAGAAATCCCATTCCCTCCATACCACATGCTCCAGAGACCTCAATCTCATTACCACAATCAACAAAACATGCTGGAGGGACAGGTTCCTCACCCAGAGACTGCCCATGTTCTGGAATAGACTTCCCATACATGTCAAGCAGAGCACCTCGCTGTCCCTCTTCAAGAGAAATCTTGATGAGTGGATGGGTAATAGAAAGTTCACCCCAGGGATCACTCCAGTGGTTCTACTTGATAGAGGTACTGGGAACTAACGGGTGGCATAATGCCAGGGCACTTCTATGAACTAGGCTTGTAAAGGCCCCAGGGCCATTAGCTTAGCACACATCTATGAACCTATGAACATACAGACGTTTATTCCAGAGGTTTGCAATGCTCTGGGTTATAAACCTGTTCTCCTATCATGTTTTATCTGTTGGTAAAGATTTAAGTCACTGTTTACAGTACTGGAGGAGCTGCTAGACTTGCAGAGATAGAGGAAGCCCAGGAAAATAGTGTCTCTAATGGCACAGAGAGAGAGAGAGATCTATAAACCTGTTCTTCTATCATGTTTTATCTGTTGGTAAAGATTTAAGTCACTGTTTACAGTACTGGAGGAGCTGCTAGACTTACAGAGATAGAGGAAGCCCAGGAAAATAGTGTCTCTAATGGCACAGAGAGAGAGAGATCTCCTCTCAAAATTCTATAGCACTTTGGTTAAAGGGACAGAGATTATGGTCTCTCTTGATACACTTTAGGAATGTAATATTTTTGGTAAGAAACCTTAGAGGGTTGGCTTAATGGTTAAAATATTTACTTTACAGACACAAGTTACAGAGTTCGATTCTCAAATTTGGAACTTGGCTAGGCTTAAAAAGGCTCAGAAGGGAAACTAACCTAGTACTTGCTTATGAACCTATGAAGAGCTTACAAGAAAAATAATTAAATGACTGACACACTGATTTGCCACTCACCAGGTTGGGTAAGGAGAAGGTCACAGCTGGCTGCCTGTCTGGTGCCAGAATCCAGAACATCGCACATGCACTCAAGTCTCTCAGCAGCAAGTACTGTTATGACTCTGTCATAGTACATGTTGGTGTGAATGACTTGAGACATACATCTCTGGGCTACATGAAGTGAGACATGACTGAACTCTCAGATTATGTGTTCCAGGCAGGTATATCCCTAGCCTTAAGCAGCATACTACCCTCACCCAGGGTGATGCTGCAATATGAGAAAAAGATGATTGACTTCAACAATTGGCTTAATTTCTACTGTCATTCTAAAGGGATCCAGTTCTTGTCAGCCTGGGATGACATGGTTGATAGACCTCGATGCTTTGTCAGAGACGGTCTTCACCTGTCACCCCTAGGATTTTGGCTTCTGGCAAAAGTTCTTGCCACCCTCCTAGCGCCTTTTTAGACAATGTCACAAGTACAAAATTTCCAATATAAAATTTTCCTGAAAAACCAACATCAAGGCCATGCTGCTAAACGCTAGGCGTCTTAACCAAAAACTACACCCATTGGAAGCTCCCCTCTCCTTGGAAGATGCTGACATCTGAGCTGTCACAGAAACTTGGTTCAGTGTTGTGGGGAGCACCCCAGCTATACCACTTACAGTGCTGTCCATTCGCTCAGACCAACAGAAACCAGTGGGAAATCCAAAGGAGGAGGAGTATCTAATTTTATTAAAGACAAATACTCCTCCAGAGTGGTACACCTAAATGAGTCCCTCGAACTTCCCTATGTACAACTCTCTGTAGGTAAAACTCATCTTCAGATTATCATTAGTAATAGGACCCCTGCCATGAACCAGGACACCCACAATGCCTGCCTGAACCTCCTGGAGTCCCTCAGTATATCACCAAACACCCTGATTTTGGGAGACTTCAACTACCCATCAATAGATTGGTCCAACTACACCTGTACCAGTGCACTCCCAGAGATTCTTTTACTTTGTAAACTCCAATGCCCTGGACCAGTTAGTGGACACCCCTACTAGGGGTTCAAACATCCTGGATCTGGTACTCATGAACATGAGTGATCATTGCACCACCCAAGTGTACAGTCATCTCTAGTGAGAACTGACCACAAATCAGTCTTACTAGAAGTAACAATAGAGTCTGACCCCCCCGCCAAGCTGGAAATAAACTAAAAATTTTCTCCAAAGCAAATTATAATCTCTTACAAGATGATATGAGTTTCATATCCCCTACCCGACTTATGGCAAGGATACGTATGCTGAGGTTTATACCAATGCCTTGTATAAACACCTCCACAGCTGCATCAACTCAGCTGTACCTGATAGGATAAAATTAAGTTCCTCATGTAAGAACAAGCCTGTTTGATGGACATCTGTCATAAACAGACTACATAACAGGAGAAAGAAACTGCTGCCCAAAAGCAGTAGAATATGGTCCCCTAACTCAAATGACTTCCTAATTGGACTAAATAAGCAAATACATCAACTAGTTAAAAAATCCAAAGCAGATTACAAATCTAAACTGGCCTCCCTAGCCAAGGGTAAACACAAGACATTCTTTGGCTATGTCTGCAGCCTTAAAGGAAAATGCCAGATTTGCAATGAACTTGTTCTAAATGGCACAACATATATGGAACCTGGTGATACTGCTAACATGCTGGAAGACAGGTTCAGTGAGAACTTCTCCCCACTGTCACTGCCCAGAATACCACAAGACATTGATCCCACATGTCCTCCCCCAGAAATATCTAAGGAACAGGTTCTTAATGCCTTTTCCAAGGCAAAAAACACGGCCTCTATGGGACCAGACAGCATCCATGGATGTGTCCTAAATTGCTTAAAGCAGGAGCTAGTGGCACCTCTGAGTGCCCTCTTTAACAACAGTCTAAGCACTGGGTATGTTCCGGCAGTTTGGAAAACTGCATCTGTCATCCCTCTCCACAAAGAGGGCTCCTTTGCTGACCCAAGAATTACAGCCCAATAAGTCTGACCAGCCTCATATGCAAGACCATGGAGAGAATCATCACGGACCTGATCAATACGGATATAGGCAACCTTCAGACACTAGACCCATCCCAGTTTGGTTTTGTCAAAGGGCGATTGTACCTACTAAACTTGGTGGACTACTTCATGACAGTCACCAAAGCCCTGGATGAAGGCAAAACTGTGCATACTGCCTATTTAGACCTAGCAAAGGCCTTCAGCATCATTCCCCACTCAGACATCATTAATAAACTTACCCAACTGAATGTAAACCAGTATATAGTTAGGTGTGTTTGTAAATGGCTCACCAACAGACAACACACAGTTAAAATAGAGGGTGGCCTAATGGTTAAGGTGTGTGCCTTACAAACACAAGGTGTAGGGTTTGAGTCTTCGCTAGGCTTAAAATGCTCATACAGGGGCAGTTACTAGTACTAATCATATGATGAACCTATGAACCTATGACTCTTCATCTACCTCCAGACCAGTAACCAGTGGAATACTACAGGGCTTGGTGCTGGGGCCCCTATTGTTAGGATTTTACTTTTCAGAACTACAAGCCAAAACAAAAGGCATATGGCTAACAACATTTGCAGATTACTGCAAGCTGGTCATGATCACTGAATCCCCTAGTGACACTGTCACCCTTCAGGAAGGTCTTACTCAAATGATGATTGGTGCCAGAGTCACGGGCTCAAGCTGAATGCTAAAAAGTGCATCATCAACCCCTTTAATGAGGGAGACAACCTGCAAAGCACCACATTAACAACACCACCTTAAGTACCCAATCCGTGGTAAGAGAACTGGGCACACAGGTTAACAGCAACCTCTCCTTCAACCATCATGTTTCCATAGTGGTGAGGAAGGCCTTTTACATTGCCCATCTCATCAAAAGGTCATTGCCTCCAGAGAAAAAGAGGATATAACCCTCCTATTCTCCTCCCTTATTAGACCAATTATAGAATACAATGCACCCTTTGGTATGCACCTTGCCAGGCACCTCCAATAATTGGAGAGTCCTAATTAGTACCTTACAAAGAAACTTTAAGATGTCCAACACCTGTTCTATGCTGATAGACTAAAATCCCTGTCGCTGTACTCTGTGTCCAACAGACTACTTAGGATTGACCTCTGCCTAGCCTATAATTCAGCCATGGACCCTGCCCTGATTTAAGTGCTACACATTAGCTAGACAAATGGTACTTACTGCACCCACTCTAGTGACGTCAACTTATGAAGCAAGATTAACAGGACCTGCTGGAGAGACAGGTTTATCTCACAAAGGCTCCCCCTACTCTGGAATAAGCTTCCAGTCCTAGTAAAACAGAGCCCTTCACTGACTTTCTTCAAGTGTGATCTGGATAATTGGATGGGGAATCGCAAATTCACCCTTGGGGTTTTATCTTTGTCCCATCTGAACAGGAGCAGTAGGTGCTGAGACAGGTCTAATAGTACCATTAAAAGAGGGAAAAAAAACTTGGCTAGGCTTGTAAGGGCCTCATGACCATTAGCCTAGTAACCATTTTTACATGATGGTCAAAAGAGAAGGAATCATTGATCCATGTTCCTAGGCCCCTGGCAACATTTTCCTTTTATAGTGGTATTTCTAATCAGTATGATAAGGGGGGCTGTCTGTCAAAACTGATGATACTACACTTTTTAATATTTAGTTTGAGCCTATTTTTATTACACTAAGAACTTAAGAGCATTCATTCTCAGTAGGTTAGTGTCATCTGCAAACTTTAATAGCCAGAGGTCTTGCCTATCTGGTTGGAGATTTGAGAAATAAAAGCCAAAAAGGAGAACTCTCCACACTGAGCCCTGAAGGACCCTTTTGGTCACTTTCATACTTTCTAATCAGGTACCTGCAGTTTGCACTGTGTATATTATGCTTGATTAGCTTGCTATCAATCTTACTACATTTGGATTACTCTTTAAAGCATTTAGCTACAACAACAACATAATGCCATCAAGGGGGATGGCATTGAAGGCATTGGTCAATGACAAGGGAACTGAATGCCAACTGTTTGCAACTTCTGTAACCCCTTTAAAGAAGTTTACCACATTCTGTAGACAGGAAAAAACCCTTTACAATGCCACGCTATTGGAGGTCAATTTTAATAAGATTCTTGGTATCATAATTTATAAAGTCACTTATAATATGTTCCGTAGCTTTGCAGAAGAGGCCTTTAAGACTGATAGGTCTATAATTGTCTGGTTTGAAGCATATTGCTGTATCAGGGTCAAAGTAGTACATTTATAAGTGAATTTTGATATTTCATCATAGAGTACGTTGAGGTTGACCCATTTGTAGTGCTTACATTTATTGGGATTTGCTTTTGGACCTGTTGGCAGTTTAAAGGAAAAGATCACAAATGTGTGGTCAGACTTCAGAAGAAACCAGAAGAGAAGGAGGGAGTAGAAAAAGTGACTGCATTTCTAAGATTTGGATCAAGAATACTGTATCTTGAAAAGTAGGTACAACTTCTGTATACCCAGTGATTCCAAAGAAATTCTTTACCCAGCTTTTATTAGAGGTACAGTTTTTATTTTTCTACTTGTGGTTTTAACACCTTTCTTCCTATATTGCAGATATTTGGCTTCCACCATCCATGTCCAACTTACTCTCTTTATCATGTACAGTCAATGCTGCCATCCTATGTTTTCTAACACATACCACACTTTTGAAAAGAAAATCTCCCAGCACTCAGAATGGATGACCATATTATCGTCATTTGCAGTAGCATATCATAAGTGAGGCTTCAATATTTAATCCATCCATCTCTGAACTGTAGCTGGAGCTCCATGTAGGTCAAATGGTAGCACTGTGTAACTGAATAAAATTCCAAGACTAACAAAAACTTTTTTTATTTAGCAGAAGCAAATGTGATCTGCCAGTAGCCCTGTGTCAGTATCATTAAGTATCTTGCTTTTTCCCAGGGTTCTTTATCACCTTGTCAATGCTGGGCATTTGATAGCTATCAAACCTTTAAATACTATTCATTTTTTTTTAATCTGATATTTCATAATGTTTAGGAACTAGCACTATAAGGCTCCATTCACTGTGTAATTTGTGCATTACTCCTAATTTCAGCAACATTTGTGCTTCTTTTAGTAATTGTTTTTATAACAAATTATCTTTAAAACCTTACTTTCAGTCTAGCTGTTGTCTGCATGCTATGGCCTGTCAGATTAGTTATCTAAACTTTTTCTGAGAAAAACCCTTTATCCCTTAATTACAATTCCTATTTTTATCTTTTCTATTTGTTTACAAGGAGTTGTGTAATAGTACCTCAAGCAGTAAATCTGAGGTCTCTCCTACATGAATTTCAGCCTGCAAGTTAACCATGAAACTTTCTGTTTCTTTCCATTTCTTGTAGACTAACAATGTTCTATCACACATTGACATGGTCTCTTCTGTTCTCTTCATCCCAAGTCTGTGTAGCAGTATCACACAGATATACATGAATTCTGATAGGCTGAATTACAGTGAAACATTTCTCTTATCGAAAACACCAAATAGTATAACAAATTTCACACTCCTCAAAACTGAGGTGGAATCCTTCAAAGCCCCCTGGCCTGTGGAAAATACGGCCCAGACCGCAGAATCGTTTATAAATGCATTCTATGAACACCTTCAGGAATGCATGGATCATGCGATCCCAAATAAAACCAAGACCCAGTCCTCCAAAGGCAGACGTCCTGTCTGGTGGACCCCAGCCATAAACAAACTATACAATAGAAGGAGGAAGCTACTAAATGATAGAGCAAAATCCCAAAAAGGGAAAGCATCACTGATCAGTATTGGCAAAAAACTACGGTCACTCATAAAATTGTCTAAGGCCAGCTTCGAGAGAAAAATTGCACAGGACACTAAGGATAATCACAAGGCTTTCTTTAGTTATGTTAGGAACCTGGGTGGTAATTCCCAGATATGCTCAGAATTAGTCCAAAATGACAAAAAATACACCAAACCCACAGACATTGCCAACATCCTAGCTGACAGGTTCAGAGCAAACTCCCCCCGCTCCCCACCAAAAGGGCAAATATCTATCCCAGCAGAGTGCTGCCCCCCCTAATATCTCAGATGCTCAGGTAAGAGCCGCCCTCTCCAAAGCAAAAAAACAGCATCAATGGGACTAGACAGTGTCCCAGGCTGCATCCTACATGAACTCCAAGAAGAGCTAAACCCAAACATAAAACTACTGTTCAATCTCAGCCTTACTACAGGATATGTGCCCAAAGAGTGGCGTACAGCAACAGTGGTCCCTCTCCATAAAGGTGGTGCCTCAACGGATCCTGGAAACTATCGCCCCATAAGCCTGACTAGCTTGGTCTGCAAAGCTATGGAAAGGATCATCATGGACCAAATAAATAAAGATATTGGGGACCTACAAACACTGGATCCTACCCAGTTTGGCTTTGTTAAGGGCAGATCCTGCCTCTTAAACCTGGTTGATTTCTTTGAAACAGTCACCAAGGCCATTGACGAGGGGAAGGTGGTCCACACAGCCTACCTGGACCTCGCAAAAGCCTTCGATACAATACCCCACTTGGGCATTATAGATAAGCTCACCAGCTTAAATATAAACCCCTATGTCACTAGATGGATTGCAAATTGGCTCAAGGACAGAACCCACATGGTTAGAATTGCTGGAGCCATGTCAGACTCCAAATCAGTTACAAGTGATGTCCCACAAGGCTCAGTCCTGGGACCTCTCTTGTTCGGTATATATTTCTCGGAGGTTCAGGCCAACATGGAAGGACTGTGGCTGACCAAGTTCGCAGATGACTGCAAACTGGGTACCATAATCGACTCTCCAGCTGACACAAGCATCCTCCAAAAGGGCCTCATAGAAACAGACAACTGGTGCCAGAGCCATGGCCTCAAGCTAAATGCCAAAAATTGTATAGTCATCCCCTTTGGCAAAAACAAAGTGCCCACAAATTACCACATAGGTGGTAATCCATTAAGTACAGAAGAAGTAATTACGGACCTGGGGACCCAAGTTGATAGCAATCTCTCATTTGACAACCACGTGGCCAAAGTGGTTAGAAAAACATTTTATATAGCCCACCTAATCATGAAGGGATTCACATCTAGATCAGGGGAGGTCATCATGCCTCTTTACTCATCCCTCATCAGGCCCATAATTGAGTACAATGCCCCTTTTGGGATGTACCTTACCAGACACCTGCAGCAACTGGAAAGACCCCAAAAGTACCTCACCAAGAGGATCAAAGGGCTCAAACAGATGCCATATGCTGCCCAGTTGAAGAAACTCCAGCTCTACTCAGTGGCATACCGCCTGTTCAGAGGCGATCTGTTCCTGACGTATAAAGCCATGTCCAACCCGGAATTAATGGACATGCTGCACCTCAGAAAATCCAAATCGGGATGAACACAGGATAGCAGCAGATTTCTTCAGCTCCACCAATTTCATTACACTGACAGGAATTAATTACTTAAAAAATTAATTTTTGAAGTAATTTTCTTTCTAAATATGTTTGTTTTATATAGTTCTTGAACTATATCTAAAAAGAAAGGAAATTTTAACAATATTCCTGTCAGAAATCACATTGGAAATTTTCCTGTCAGTTTATCAGTCTGAAATGAGTTCCAGTAAGACAAATTCTCAAGACTCCAGCATCAAGAAAGAACTTCAGTCTCTGATAACTATAATCCAGCAACTTACTGCTAAGATGGATAAAATGGATACTAAAACTGATACCTTCATAGAAAAACTACAAAACAAATAGACTTGTTACATATAGACCTGCAACAACAGAAGATCCAGATGACAGGCATAGAAGAAGCTGTGAATGACATGGAAAATAGAATCCAAGAAGAGGAAATCAACATTGAGTTTCTGCTGAAACAAAATACACATTTACAAACAAAGCTGGATGACTTGGAAAATAGATCTAGGCACAATAACATTAGGATTTTTGGACTGCCAGAAAATATTGAAGGTAACAATATTACTTATTTTTTAACAACATGGCTCCCTAAAACTTTAGACTTACCAGAAGCATTCTCTTTTGGTATCGAAGAGCACATAGATCTATAGCTAATACTAACTCTAACAAAACTATCCTAGATCAGTTATAGTTAGATTTCTATCATCTTTTGATAAAGAGATGGTTCTTAAATCTGCTTGGGCTAAAGCTCCTGTTAAGTTTAATGAGACAACTGTGCATTTTGACAATGACTATTCTTCCTTGGTAATAGCTAAAAGAAAAGTCTTTCTGCCACTAATAAGGGAGCTTAAAAAAGCACAGTTTAAAACATACCTTCTGTTTCCTGCCAAGCTAAAAATCTTCCTTCCTGATGGTCCTAAAATTTTTGATGACTTAGACTCTGCTTTACTGTTTATCAAAAAAAAAATAAGATTTTGGATAAAATAGAGGAAATGGAATGGGCTAGTCCTTCATTAAAGAGACTGGCAACTGAAACTTCGTGGAAGACTTCAGAGAAGAAGAAAAGACTAAAGAACAAATGATTTGTTCTATGTTTTTTCTTTTTTCTCTCATCATTTTACTTCATTATTAATCTTTTTAAATATAGTTCCTGCATTTCCAGAAAGCCACAAATGTTCTGAAAAGATTTAATCAAAGTTATTCTCTGTGTGCAAAGAAATGTTTTGTTTCATAACCAGTCAAAATATCTGAGGAACTAACAACAAGCTATTATTCAATTTGTTTCTCTTTCTGAAAAGAGAAGTAAGGTCAGTAATTTGATACATTTTTTTCTTTTTTTCTCCTTTTCTTCTTTTCTTTGTTTAAACAATGACATTCTATTTAGATTATGTAGTGGGTAAAGGGTGGGGAGGGCAGGAGAGAAGAGTAATGAAAATATGATAAATGGAATAATAACATATTTATTCCTTGTAAAAGTTTATATGTTCTTCAAATGCTATTCCTAATTATACTTTCTTGATTATACTGCTTATGCTTGTTTGTAAATAATCTGTCATGCTTTAACTAATAATAATTAGAACTAAATAATAGTAAATAATATGTTTTATTTTAACTCTATTAATATAAACAGTAAGTAATATTCCATTGTATATACTTCTTATAGCTTTCTCTTACATTCTTTTTATTTCTGCTTTACACTCTTTTATTTTCTACTCTCTTTTCTTTTCTTTATTCTTTCTCTTTATTTTTTTTTCTCATATTAATATATAGAAATGCTTTTGATCATATAGACACAGTAAATAATAAGATTTGCATAAAAATTGAGTTGGGACAAAATATTGAGTTTTATTACTTATTAATAACTTTGGGCTTAATTTCACTTACATAGAGTCTGTAATAACCTGTAAAATACATTGCAAAGGTTTTGTCATGTTTAGATGCATTTACACTGCTAAATGAATGTTTGTCACTAGTTTTTAACAAGTTTCCCGCCAAAATGTTAAGGGAGACAATCTGGGATGTGGGCTATCTCATGAACAGTGTCCATGAGCTGTTTCAAAAGCTTCAACTCTCAAAATTCTCACAGAGAAGCTGAAAGCAGTCAATCTGACCTTTGACCCAGATATCACACTGACACATCACAGATTCAGGAAGAACACTCTACCAGGAAGTAGAACTGATGCAAATGCAACTATGTGAAGGAAAATGAACTCTTTGACATTTAAATGTGAGTTATTTTATATAATTATTTAAATATCTATGTTATAATTCATAAAATATGTCAGTTATAATGATTTTAAATGATGCAGTTTCTTGTAGTAAGTAAATGTCTTATTTTAGAAGGTATAGAAAATGAAACATTTATTCAAGTGTTTTTGAAAATCTACTTCACTGCAGCATACTAATCTGTGTTAGAAACTTATGTTCCAAACATATACATTACTATAACTCATTTAATTCATCTGATTGACAAGCATCAATAACTTTATAACTCTATACTGGAAGAAATTGTCATGTGATATATTTTAAAGCAGTAGTATAGACATACAAAATACAGATGTTTTTTTTTTACAATAATGCAAGTGTTTCTGAGAATTTGCATAACTATGCAGTATGATTTATAACAATTTCTATAAATATAGTATTTTATTCTACTGACAATAATGAGTATGAGTAAAATGCTCATATACAAGCAATTCAAGGGGTTTTTTTTGGAAGCTGTTGACTGCATTTACATGACAGAAAATAGATGCATCTTAATATATGTAATGTCTGAACCATATTAGCCAAAGTTTTTGATTTAAATGAATGTTAGAACTTATTTTTACATACTTTGAATAAAATAATATGTAAATATGCCTTCTTTTTTTTTCTCTCTTTCTTTCACTCTCTCTCCCTCTTTCACATCTTTTATTTCTCTCTCTCCTCTTGGTTCCTAATATCAAGTTTATTTGAATGCTATTTGAATACAAGTGTATTATATTACATAGATGTATATAGTAGTATGAATAGTTTTAAAAAAAAGTTTATTTTAGTTTATATGATACTGTTTTATCAAATGTGTAGTCTTGTCTTGCTAGATAATTGAATTGAAAGCTGTTAATTTAAGTTAAATATAACCAGTATTAAATTGATAAGGTGGTAGCTGAGGTACTGCTGCTTAGGGTAGGGGGTTAACTTGAGTGGTAAATACTACTCTAAGTTGGAGTTTTTAACTCCAGGCTGGATGCAAGGTTTAATCCTTACATTATTTTCACTTGTTCTTTGTTATATGTATATAGTTTTGACATCCACAATATATTTTGTACACTCATTGTCACTACAAACAAAATTGAATCCTATACAAAATCCCATAAGAGATTCAATAAATACAGCTATATTAAGGTACACCTAAAGGAGGAGATGTAACATTATTTATGTTGTTATTTTGACCATAAGATTCTTAAGTTTTAAAAATGCCAAATGACATCTTTAAAAGGAATTTCTTTAAACATTAATGGATTGAATAATCTGTGTAAAAGGGCAAGCCTAATAAGATACATTAATTTACATAAGGCCAACTTAGTCTTCCTGCAAGAAACCCATCTCTTGAAAAAAGATATTGATAAACTAGCCACAAACAAATATGCAGTATTGGTTAGTTCAGAGCACACTCAGAAAAAAAGAGGAGTGGCTATTTTATGGAATAAAAGTATGCCCATTCCTAAAACCATTAAGTCTTATCAGGATGACAAAGGAATGTTTTGTATGGTTACAATACAAATTAATGGGAAGACTTACACTTTAATTAATGTATATTGGATACCTGGAATTGGTATTAATACAGTGAAACATCATCTTGATAAGATCATATCATTCTCTATAGGAGATATTATTTTAGCTGGTGACTTTAATTGCATATTACATGAAAGTGATACTACCACTATAGGAAAAAGAAGAATTACATCTAATGCAAAACATTTAAATGATTTTGCTAATTCTTATCATTTGAATGATATTAATAATCAGATAGATTCAAAATCATTGCCATACACCTTTTTTTCTAACAGATACAAAACTTATTCAAAAATAGATAGGGTCTTTATTTCTAACCAGATGGTAACAGATTTAATTAATTCCAAAATCATTTCATGTCCTATATCTGATCATAATTCAATTGTTTTGAATTCATGATAAAAATACTCATAATGTTCAGATCAAAAGGATACCAGCATACTTAACTCAACTAAAAGACTATAAAGAATATATACTTTCAGAAGTACAACATTTTCTAGACATAAATTATACTCCTGAAGTCTCCATTGTCTATGTTTGGGATGCCTTAAAATCATATCTATATGGACAAAGTATAAGATGGTATAATAATAAAAGGAAATCTTGGGATAAGGAATTGTTAGATATTCAAAGTAAATTAGACTCTTATAAACATAATAATAAAGAAAATATTATGGATAAGCAAGTCATTGAAGAAATAAACAAACTAAATGAGAAATACAAAGAAATTTTAACTCATAAAGTTAAAATAACTCTAGAGAAATACAAGTTTTTGTCTCACTCAATAAGACCCAAATACTTACATAGACTTAAAAATAAAACAAAAAGGTTGAATAAACAAAACCATATCAAAGAAATCTTTTCTCTAAGGAAAAAGAAGAATGTTTCTAGTCTACCAGAAATACTAGATGAATTTAGAAATCACTTTCACAATATTAACAATAATAACATTAACATGGAACCTAAAGATAAAATAAAGGAGTTTATAACCACAAACATGAATAAAAAGCTTAATAAACAACAGATTAAACTATTGGACAAAAGTATTTCATATACAGAGGTTATTACACAAATAAATAAGCTTAAATCAAACAAAGCACCGGGTAATGATGGTATTATACCAGAGATATATAAAATCCTTTCTAAAAGTACATATTCATTAATACATAAGGTTTTATTTTGGCCCAAACTGAGTTAATAACCCCCCCCCATCTTGGCAATATACATTTATTTCGCCAGTTTTAAAACCTAATAAAGATCCAACTAGATGTACTTCATATCGGCCCATCTCATTACTTAATGTTGATTATAAAATGTTTATGAGTATTTTTGCTGATAGATTGAAGACAATCATTCTCGGCATTATAGATATAGATCAGACAGGCTTCATTGTAAATAGAAATACTTTTGATAATATAAGAAGAACTTTAACATTAATTGATTTTGCAAATAGGAAAAAGAAAGATTTAACACTTATTAGTCTTGATATAAGTTCAACATTTGATTCAGTAAGTTGGGACTATCTGTTTACCTTACTGAAGTGCACAAACTTCTCAGATGCATTTGTAAATCTAATTGAGCATTTATACAAAGGAACGTTGGCTTATATTAAGGTAGGAACATATGTTTCACAAAAAATACCCATTCTTAAAGGTACAAAACAAGGATGTCCACTTTCTCCACTATTATTCACTTTAGTAATGGAGCCTTGGGCTAATTTGATCAGAAACAGTACTGACATAGAGGGTTTTGAAATAGATGAAAATACAACATCCAAAATTCAACTTTTGCAGATGATGTTCTAATTACATCAGCAGGATCTAATTCTTCTATGCAGTCTCTATTTGATAAAATGATGAATTTCAAAAGTATTTCTGGTTTAATATTCAATGAAGAAAAACTAAAATACTACCTATATATACACGAAAAAATATTCTCATTAGTGATTTTACTAAATATGTACCCAATTCAGGTCAGATAACTTATTTAGGTATAATACTATCTAAAGATATTAAATCTATTATATATAATAATTATAATACCTGTTTTCTTAATATACAAAATCTTTTTAATACCTGGAATAATATGTTTTTACTATGGAGGAGAGACTTACAATTATTAAAATGATAATATTCCCCAAGATTTTATACTTAATACAATCAATAATACTTCCACCTACAAAAATAATTATCAAGAAACTGAATACACTAATGTTAAATTTCCTATGGGCACCTAATAGACCTAGGATTGCATTAAAGAAACATACTAATAGCTGGTCTCAAGGGGGTATTTCTTTTCCAGACTTGAATTTATATACTATCTCTTCTATTGTAAAAGTTATTACTTTATTAATAGATCAGTCATATGTCGCAAAATGGAAAGATTATTGGGAGCTAATTAGTATGCACTTCATGAAAATCTCCTTAGCACATAAAAATATGATTGTAAATAACTCCATGTTATGGTTACTAAAGGAATTTTATACTTCACCTATTACCCCTAAACATATGGTTTGTTACCCATTAAATATTATTGTTAGCTATCGTAACTTTATATTCATGCACCCTAAGTATAGGGAATGGAATTTTATTATATTCCCTATAATGTATACTCAGGGTATGCTTTTGTCATCTACTTCTGAAGGAACTCATTTAACTATAGATAATGATCTAAAGTACTGGTATCAGTTGATATCTGATAATAAAGTTAAAAATCTAGATTTCTTAAAACAAGAATTTGATCTAAGAGAAACTTGCTGGTTAGAGGTTCAGACCTTTAGACAACATCTCATTGATAGAATAGATCTAATGTCTATAACAGTTAAAGAATCTATTCCAACACTGATTGATAACTTGATATTAAATTTACAACATAAAGTTTCTGATAAAGGTAAACTTTCATACATACATAAAATTATCAGACAAGAAACTTTTTACAGTGTAGATACATACTGGAATTATTTCACGTCTATTAATGGGGACCCACCAAATCAACAAGATAAACAATATATATTGGAATCTGCCTATAGAACTACGTCTTCCATTGTCTGGAGACTTTATACATGGAACTTTTTACATAGATCTTTTTATACACCTTTGATGATGAATAAAATAAATAATAAAGATAATCTATGTAAGAGATGTAATGTAGAAATTAATGCTGACTGGGCTCATATGTTTTATGACTGTATAAAATTGAAAGAATACTGGAAGTCAGTTAATGAATTTTTGCAGGCTCTTTTTACAGATAATTTCATTATTTCTAAATCTCTTATATTATTCAACACACCTGTACCTCAAAATGTTAAAAAGGTTAAGCTTCCCTTGTTATGGTCTATTCTAGCAGTGGCTAATAAAATAATAACCAGAAATTGGATTTCAGATACACCTCCTTCGTTCAATGAATTTAAAAATGTTATGAATATAGTGTGCCATATGGAAATAAACACAATTAGGTCAAGAACAACTAGAAAAACATCTTATTATATTGTATGGGATAATTTACAAAATTTGTTAAAAAAATCCTAATTTCAATAGCATGGTATTTTAGTTTAATTAATTGATCTGATTGTAGTGGATGTCTTTGTAAATACTTTAGTTGTTTTGTTGAATGTTATAATCATATCTATTTTTAATTACTTGTATAAAATTGTTATGATATTTCTCTTGTATGTTAAAACAATAAACCTGTTTTGAAAAAAAAAAAGAAAATCCAAATCCCATCAAGCTACGCGCTCGAGAGACTTGAACCTCAGCACTGAAATAAATAGGACATGCTGGAGGGACAGATTCATAACCCAGAGGCTTCCTTCACTCTGGAATAAAATCCCAGTCCAGGTTAGGCAGAGTTCCTCATTGACTCTCTTCAAGAGGAATCTTGATGAGTGGATGGGAGATCGTAGGTTTACCCCGGGTATCACTTCTGTGTCACTGTTAGACAGAGGCACAGTATACTAACCTCGAAAAAGGGCATAGCAAAATAAATTTAAAATGGGTGGCAAAAGCCAAACACATTCTGGCTAGGCTTATAAATGCCCTAGGCCAGATAGCCTAGTATGAACCTATGAACCTAAATGGTTCCGGTTCTTACTACCTGCATCAGTTACTTTCTTAATATGGATTTGATGTAGTATTGAACCTCTTCTCTAAAACCTAACTCTGAATGGTATACCGAAGTTTCTGTTTAAAATTAATGCACCGGTTGTACTCCTTGACATAAAGGACATACTTTGGTTAGTAAGTATCTCTTTAGGGGTACTCACTGTGAGGAATACTAGCAATTGTTATCTGGCAATTCTGTAAAAATAGCCTTAGCATTACCATTGCATAATGGTACAACCTCTGGATATGGTGTAGCATAGTCCACAGTTCACTATTAGTATTATATACTGACATCCATTGGTAGATTTTACTACTGTGCCCACAATGTCCATAGAAATGTATTCAAATAGCAATACAGTGGACTCTTGAATCCAGGACGGGATACGAATTTTTGACATTCTTGACAAGTAGCATGTAGCTTTCCTATTTCATTCACTATAAGTAACCAATCTGGCTTATGCTTTTGCCTTAGTTATGTCTGTCCCTAGGTGAGATTATGAGCTAACTTCATTACTAATGTTCTGTAATGTTTCAGCATGTAAAAAGTGGTGCAGAATTTCTTCTGTTTTTCCTTATACTGTATAAGAGATGATGATTTTAACTCAAAATGGTGGTAAGAAGTAATGCAACATCTTGCTCACTATTTTCTCGCTATTTTCTCCTACAGCCTTGGTTACATTCATTCACTTGCCCTACTGAAAGTATCTTTTCACTGTTTTTTTTTTAATAAATATTTCGGGAACTTATTTGTGAGTCTAAGTTCAGGATTGCTTTATTCATTAGCTTGTCCTGATGTGGAAGATATAGTGTATTTCCCATCAAATGTCTTCTTCTGCTATAACTTTTTTATTCTCTGAACAGACATCTTGAGTGTTCCTTTTCTTAACTTTCTGTTCCCCTTGGACAGGCATGGATTTAGAACCTCATTTTCTTACTCATTTCACTGTTAGTCCTCACTACCACGTTTCTGCATGATGATCACCAGTTAAATGACCTTTTTGTATTTTAGTCCTAATTGTTTCCTTATTAAAACCTTTTGTAAACATACGTACATAGATCCCTACTGTGCTATTTTTTTTTTACTTCAGAGTGTTTAGCCAATTTATCTTTAATTCAGCTCTTATAGGTTTCTGCTCAGCTCTTACTGGGGCCAGTTTCTGGTATTACACAGGATCATTTTTACCATATAACTATAACCAAATTCTAGATCCTTTCTAATACTACTCTAATCCCCTTCTTATTGTTTTGATTCTAGATCGCTATAATAGCGTCATTGTCTTGCCCTCACTCCATGCATTCTTGGATACATTAAACTTTTGGCTTTATCAGTTTTTGATTAGGTACATCAGCTTACCATACTGTGCCTAAAGATGCATCCCCCTCCCACATTATCCACATGCCCTTAAAATGGGTAAAATGCATTCCTGTCATACCATCATGAATCAAATTAGGAGCCACAGCTACAGCATGTAAACATTTTCCTAGAACCATTTGAATTTTGACATGTGTGAAGGGATATTCCTTATTACCCCACAAGCACATATCACCTCCAGCTTTTGCTTGTCACTAATCGTATGCTTACATAAACAGGGACCTTTACCAATGGAAATCATGCTTTCAGAATGCAGGAAAGCTTGGTTTTCTTTCTTCCAGAAATTTAGTATGTTTTATAGCTTGATTGTAATACAATGACATAACGCTGACTCAGTATCAGTAACCCTAGCTGCAGTCTTTTCACATTCCATGGGAGCAGTTTCAGTTGTAGCATGCAAATCATTTTTTTACATTTTTTGTTACTGGCATTCCCGTGAATAATATGGTCTAGGTTGGCACAGAGGGTAAGACTGTGAGCGGTAGTTCCAACTGTACAGGGTTTGATTCCCTCAGCCCTCAGTTACCTAGAATGTAACTTTGAGCAAGTCATTTAACTAAACATTGCTTCTGGGCCTAAACAGTTAACAAATAGGTATTATTATTAGCAATATTAGTGGAAAAGAAACTGGCTATGTGTCTCCTCTCTGCACATCAGAAATAAGTTAACTTATTACTAGTTACTTCTTGTTTCACAGTAGGTTGCACATTACTTACTGCAACTTTAAATTTAGAAGGACACAATTCAGTTCTAAACAATCTATCATTAACTGAGAAATGCTCTGCTCATTTACTAACTTGTCAGAGGTCTTGGTTTTACTTTGTTGTACCAATTTACTCATATTACATGGTAATGCTGTTTCAAATTGTCTGCTGCTAGTATGTCTATAATTTTTATTTTATTACCACTATCAGGTTCTCAGCACAGCAATTATATGTTTTAAATCATACATCTGTATTCATCAGTTTGTCAGCACTAAAATTCCAGTTGCCAGATTTAATGTCTTGCATTTCAGAAGTTACCATAGCACTGGCCAACACTTCAGTTAAGATTTTCTAGTCAGTATAATAACTTCCCTCAGTTTTCATGTAGTTTTCTAATGATTCTACTTCAGCTAGGAAGATAGAATTGTATTTCATTTCCATCTTGCTTCAGTCCTGTAGGGTGGATAGCTCCCAAATATTCTGAGAGATAGGGCTATCATTCTTCTTTCTGAGTGTCTTAAGTCAGGTAGAGTGCTTGGCATAGGAATTTCGATGGACAATCCCATCAACTGTTGTTGTAGCTGTAGTGCTTTCAGTTAGTCTTCACTTTGGAGTCTACCAAGTCTTTTAACAATTCCTCCTTGGGTGTGGGAAAAAGGCACAGCAGGAAATGATAACAAAACATCTCCGTCTTCCCATTCCTCAGGAAAAAGTTACCTCAAAATAGTCCACACACACACACACACACACACACACACACATACACACACTAGGCAGCAGAAATATAGCGAGTTACTTTAGCAAAACCGTGTGCAAATACATTGGGCAAACACACTAATGTCAAGTCTCAGTAAATGAATGGAGGCAGAAATATATAGATAGATAAATATATATAAAGTTTTATTTGAAAAATGAATCAAAAAATGAAATGAAAATATATTTCAGTTGGCTTTGAACACAGAATGCCACCAGATACATACAGAATACACAATACCTTACAGTATGATTAACAATCCACAGAGGTAAAACCATCACACAACCCTTCTTGCAGTAGTGAAGTGATCACTTAGTGAAGGCTAAAGCTATAGACCTTGACTGGGCTGTTCATCTCCACAACAAAAGTCATTGTCTATACCTGCCTCAGGCTACATCCACAAGGGAGTTTTACTGGACAAAACAACCGCAGGAACTAAAAGTCTTTGGACTTGAATGAAACTCTTACTCAGGCATCAACTTCCTGATTTTGCTGTTTCAGGCAACAGCCTTTTATACAGAAATGATCCCTAACAGTTCTCTAATGCAATCGATTTACTAATAAGAACATAAGGAATAGTTAAAGATATACATCCCATTTTCCAACTAAAAGTATCATAATACGCACATATATACACACACACACACACACATATATATATATATATATATATATATATATATATATATATATATATATATATATATATATATATTTGGGATCCGGACATATGCTCGACTAGCATATGTCTGAATCACAAAACATCAAACACACATACACAAAAGTGCTTAACATCGACAAGCGCTTCCGTGTATGTGTGCCTGTTTCATAGATCGGACTACAGTGCAAGTAAGGGAAAATTCCCTTTTCCCCATGGTAGTGCGATCTTGGAGTGAGAATAATAAAGTGGGGGGTGGGGGGTGAAGCCCCCCCTGCAGAAACGTAGATTTTTGTTTTTGAACTACACATACATGGAAGCGCTTTTTGATGTTAAGGGCTTTCGTGTATGCATGTTCAATGTTTTGTGATTCGGACTTATGCTAGTCGAGCATGTGTCCTAGACCCATATATATATATATATATATATATATATATATATATATATATATATATATATATATATATATATATATATATATATATATATATATATATATATATATATATATATATATATATATATATATATATATATATATATATATATATGTGTGTGTGTGTGTGTGTATGTGATTATTTATATACACACACACACACACACACACACACACACTTATACACTCGCACACACATATACCTATATTATCGGTATATGGCATTATATCAGCTACATTTGATGCATCAACTCAGCATGCATCAAATCCCAAAATGTCAAGTTTAACACCATATAGTTCTGACTTTCCCACAAACAAATACACAAGTGTAAACTAAATTGGTGATTGTAATGCATAAAAACGGAACACATACAATTTACCTAAAATAGCATAGTCTCTACATACAAAAAAGGCACTTTATTGCAATTTTCCAAAATTAAAAAAAAAATTGCGCAGTGACAAGACCCCACTGAGTTGTGACCCACACATCCTACCACAACACTCTTTGATGAAACAGTGACTCTTCCAAACAAGAAAAAGAGTCACTGATTTAATAAAATAAAGATGCAACAAAATGATCACATATATGCAAACTCATTTCTAATATAATTTTAAATAAGTTACAGTGGCAGATTGATATACCTTCAAAAATCACAAAATAGCATAATATAATGATCTCTCTTATTGCAACCCATTTTAAGAACAGAGTGAACAACTATCATGTAGTCCGCTGGAGATGATAACAAAGATCTACTTTTCTTATTTCAAAATTCCATTGAAGAAAATGTATATACAGCAGTGTTAACTTGTGCAAGATGTGACAACACACTGTGTTGTTTAAATCATATTTTAACCATGAGTATGTTATTATTTGTAGTAAATAAATATCAACACTAAACAAAATTAAACTTGGAAAAGCCTTGAAAAAATGAACAATTGTGCATTTCTTTCATTAATTTTTATATAATAGGTAGAAGCTCATAGCTTATCAAAATCATTCTCTAATATTGATATTAATGAATATAAAGTATACCTCACATATAACAATTGAATAGGTTATTAATAGTGGTCTGATGCAGCAGGGGGTCATTTTCCACTTGAAAAACATAGATATTTAAGCCTGCCTAGATGGCACTGAGAGATTTAGCCCTGACTGTGACCCAAGTGACTAGGCTTCAGCTGGCAGCCCTGAAATTGGAGGATCCAGGCAGAGAGGTGGAGGAATGAATAGGTATGTCCTTCTTGTCTCTCCCAGAGTTTTGGGGAGCATTGCATGCCTTCTGGGATACATACATATGGTGTGACTTCCCTGATAGAGCCTGGAAAACACTACTCATGCTCATGGGAAATAGTAGCAGGACTGCTTGAAAGGAATGCCCCCTTGCAGAAGTGAGGAGATGTCCTCCATGGTCAAACCCCTTGCTTGCCTGTCCTCAGAATTCGGTCAAGTGTGCATGAGGATAAAGCCATAAAAGCAGAAAACCCTTGAGATACCACTAATGGTTTATCTAAGTGCTGGCCCTTCTATGTCAGCCCTTGCCCTAGCGATGGCTAATAAATGAGTAGACTGGCTAGGATGTGGCTGATGATAGCAAAGACCTGGGGTAAAACAGCACCAATAAATGGATAACGAATTGTGCATCCCAGTTTCACAAAAACAATGTCTGTACTCGTCTCATTCTTACTTATTAAATAGTACTATACTTACTGAAATATGATGAAGCTTACACATAGAAATTTAAAATGCCTTCACTCTTTCTGTAGTCCTCACTTTTTAACTGTATGGGATTCTTTCATTCATCTTCAGACCCCACTTTCTCCCTCTTCAAGGTTTTGAAGCAGTCATAACCTAGTAAGTAAGCAGTAGTTTGAGGCACAGAACCAGTTCAGGACAGGATGCTGGTCCATCTCAGGATTTAAACTTCTACTTTCTTACTGTATGCTTGTCTATGGGCAGTATAAAGGACTGTCAAGTTGTCTAATGGCATATCTTTGGAATATGGAAAAAAAATGGTGCACTTAAAAAACCCACATGAAACTGGAAGGGCTTGCACACTTCCCAAAGAAGACACCCCATTAAGAATTTAAACTAAAGAGCCAAGAATCGTAGGGCATCAGTGCTAATCACTGCACTACTGTGTCCAGTATTTAATACAAGTCTTTAGCAATTCATTTGATACTGTATACCATTGGTCAGTTTTATTTTTTGAGTCTATGTCAATTCTTCGAACGCTCACAATTTTGAACGTTACAGGGTCGAGACCAAATGATCGAAATTGCAAGTGTTCGAAGATTGACTTTCAAAGACGCCGTATGGTGCAGATAGGGAGAATTTCCCTTTTCTGCACTGAAGTGCGGTCTCGGAGTTGGTATATATAAGTAGGTGGGGTGGGGGGTGCAGGGGGGCTTGCCCCCCTGCTCACACTGTTAATGTGTGTTTTTATTTTTTTATTTTAATTTTTTTTGATATTCGAACATCCAAATGTAGAACATTTGGTCACAACCATGTAATGTTCAACATTTTGGATGTTCGAATATTTAACATAGACCCTTATTTTTTATGTGCTCTCTATAGATATTGGGATAGTGATAATAGTAAAGAATTTAAATTAGATTACAAAACCATGCCTTTTGTTGGACATGGTGTGCTCATCCTGTATAGTTTAAGTATACTACACTCATTTACCAGTATTGTGCATTTTTTAAACATAGCAACCTACAATCATACATCTGGTCTCTTTGTTTGTGAACCTACTTGCACAGATTTTGCAATATATATTTCTAACAACAGTTCAGGAGTTTACTTCTGCTCCATATCTTAAATGCTGCAGACATGACACACAAATAGGACATCTATCTTTGAGACCCAGTGTGTCTGTGTTTCACTGCAAACATAAATCATTGAGATAATGCTGCAAAGCACATTATCTATGCAACACATTCACATTCCCTTCACAATTTAATTCTGGAGCATGCAACTGAATTTCAAGATTTACTATTTTGCAGCATTTAAATTAGTATTTAGAGTTTCAGTTTTCTGTATACCAGAATTCACAACCAGATCTGTCATAAAGATATGAAAATTGTGTTTAATACATTAGTTTAGACAAAAGCAAAATCCGGCTACCCAGCTACATTTTTGACTGAAGTGAGTATGGATATCTTCATGTGAAATATGTCAGTCTCCAACACATATAGACATAAACATGTATACATATACATATTATTTTATTTATTTATTAACTGAATTACCCACTAGAACCAAATGCCTCTTTCCCAGGTGACCTGCGAAAACTCTCTTGTTGATCAACATGCTTAGAGCTGCAAGAATGCAAAGGCAGGCTGAGGTAATTAAATACAGGACTGCAGGACTACAGGCTGAAACTTCTCAGTAGCTCATATCAATAACAAAATATTACAATATCCACTTATATGCCACAAGCTACATATACGGAGTTCATTCTGCAGAACCTTCAGCAAGTGTAGAAACTATTTCATTCAGAGACAAAATTAAAATATTTGCCTAATGTTGCATATCTTCTAACCACAGTAATGTCTTCCAGGGTGGCATGACTAGAAATAATGTACCATGCATGGGCTAGCACCCCTTTACCTGTATCACTACATCTATCAATAGCATGGGTAGAGTGGGATAAAGAGATTAGCCATCCTAGGCACAAAGTGCTGGGGGGAGTATGATTATCAGAGGATGATCTATTTTCAGTGCAATGCATTACTAACATTCAAAAATGAATGCTGGTATTGCATTTGTGGTCAAAACTGAAGCGCTTAACACACCGTGTCTAGCATAAACTATCACAGTTGCTTACTACAAATAGTAATCACTTTTCTACAATTTAAAACAAAATAGCTTTTATTTTTTTTTTAAACAATTGAAATGCTTTATCACTCTCTCTGTAACATAAACCATTGTTTGTAGCAAGCAGAAATGTAGCAAACAGTTTGCTGCAGTGTAAAAGGAAGACCTTTTTTTTTTTTTTTTTTTACAACTGCAATTCTCCATGTCTGGCAAAAAAACTAGCATAAAAAGGAAAACATTTTTTTTTTTTTTTTTGTTTTTTTGTTTTTTTGAGCAGCAGACCTTTTTTTGCTCCTGAAAAGATGGTGCCACATCAGGAAACAACACAGAGTACAAGGGAGTAAAAATAGATAGCTACACCTCTGACACCTATGAATAACTCTGATCGTTTCTGTATAATAAAAACTGATGACTGAATTAAAGGATTAATTCATTAATCCCCTGTTTATTATTACTTGCAAGTATTCTTATGATGCTGAAAACAGGACAGAGACTAGGATTTAATGAAATATCGATATAGCAATATGAATTCAATGTAGAAATGTAGATAAATTAGTTTAAAGCATTACATGCCTAATTATGTAATAACTGTCAAAAAATTTATTATTACTTGCAAGTATTCTTATGATGCTGAAAACAGGACAGAGACTAGGATTTAATGAAATATCGATATAGCAATATGAATTCAATGTAGAAATGTAGATAAATTAGTTTAAAGCATTACATGCCTAATTATGTAATAACTGTCAAAAATCTTGGTCGCTTGTAGATGTGCCACTTTTTTAAATTGTAAGCAGTACAATTTAGTATTTTAGTTAGATGCACACAGACCACGTTCAGTAATCAAGCTTTCTACAGTTATTGTGAGACCCATTAACTGTGAGTCCTGCAATTACAAATAAAAGCATTCATTCAGGATGAAAAATAGTGAATACTGAAACTCACCGTATCCCTTTTAAAGTTTTTTTTTTGTAGGGGCAAGTCCCCCTGCACCTCTCACTATGTGCATCTCCACACCCCCATTACTTATATATACTGACTCCAAGATTGCTCTACCATAAAGCAAGTGGAATATCCAGAGGTACCACAGGGTTAGACATACAATGCACACACTCTCTCTCTTCTTCCATCTTGTTGCTTCAGGGACTGCAGTTGCATTCCCTGGAATGTCAAATGCATGCCCAGTATGATTATTATACACTCCTGTTACAAAAAAGGTACTCTGAAGAACTCTTTTAATTAAATCACAGCCTTTCAGGAACTCTCACAAACAGGCCTTCATGTCTTATTTGGTAAACAGAGACTTAGCAGTAAGGTGTATGATACAGTCCCATAACTGTCTCCAATGACAGTGGAAAGGTCATCCATATCCATAGATGCCATCTACTAAGACAGAGGATGTCACAGCTGATGGAATGACAGTTGTGTGCTTAATGCACAGAATCAAGCTCTTGTTAGTATGCAGTGCATGGGCTGACAGTGCCATACAGTACATCAGGGCAGTAAGTGCTGCACAGTGTGTTGAGAAGCATAACTGCATTTGGTCGGGTATCAGCAAGCAGGGCACAGTGCACATTTGTCTGTGTCCCATCCAGGATAATGTCATGAGTGGCCAAACAGCAAGGGTATGCATGGTGAGAGTACACAGCAGGCTATGTGACCTGCTGGCCAGTAGTGCCATAGGTATGCAGGAATTATGAAAGCATGTCAACATAGCACTCTGTGAAGTCCACATTATATTCACAGGTTCACAACTGGTTATTAGGCATGCAGTCCAGGAGACCAGTATGAAGCCGTGAAGCCGAGCCCAAATCACCATTTGCCAAAAGCCCTGACTGGATAAGTGACCTTCACTGAAAGCAGCTAATTAGGGGTCTATATCAGAAAACCGAATGTTCAAAACCGCGAACACCTAATGAGTGACACATATACGCCGAACGACGAAAAGAGCGAAGAACATAAATGTCAAAAACCGCAGTACCGAACGAACTTTAAACTACAACAATGCCACACAGGTAAGTAAAACACACACAAACAAACTTCATTAATCACACTTTTGCAGGAGGGCAAGCTCCCCTGCACCCCTCATGTGGGGGGCTGTGCCCCCCAGACCCCCCTACTTATATATGTCAACTCTGAGATCGCACTACAGTGGGGAAAAGGATATATTTCCTCTTCCCTGTGATCACCCTGCTGGCCACAGGAATTAGTTCGGCTTTCCGGTTTTCGACATTTACGGCCTTCTCGCTTTTCATCCTTAGGCATATATGTGTCGCTCATTAGGTGTTCGCCGTTTTGGACGGTCGAGCATCTAATATACACCCGCTAATTAGTAACTCATTAGCAGGTCAAGCTATTAATTCTTTGCCCTAACTGCCAGTCAGTCCACTGTGAACTCTAGTGCAATGAGCACATATTTGAAAGGGAAAGAAAGGATGCACAACATAGCAGCTTCTGCTAGGGAGCATCATGAAGCTCAGACTGTCAAATTCTTGGGAATGAAGTCTGGGTTTTAAAAGAATTTAGATGGGAAGTGTTTCTGCATTGAACTGAAGAATTCAGCTTATTCATCAGTGAACTGTGCCATCAGTGATTTCTCCATGTTGTAGAAGTATGGAGTTAGTTATAAGTAAGGGAGGTAAGGGGAAAGGAGAATTATACAACAACGCCCCATTAATATTCCAAATCAAAGACTTATAGTAATGGAAAAAGGTCCTGTCGCCCAGACTTTTTCCATTAGTATGTCTTTTTTTTTTTTTGGACAGAAACGGAGAATGGAAGAGCTCCGTTGCTGTTATCTCGCTATGTTAAATGAGTTTAACATAGTGAGATATCTTAAAAAAAAGCAACGGAGATCTTCCTTTGTCCATTGCTTTTTATAAAGCTGTCTCTCTATGTTAAACTCATTTAACATAGTGAAACAGCTTTAAAAAAAGCAACGGAGAAAGGAAAATCTCCGTTGCTTTTTTTTAAAGCTTTCTCACTATGTTAAACTCTTTTAACATAGCGAGACAAGTTTTTATTTTTAAAAGCAACAGAGATCTTCCTTTCTCTGTTGCTTCCACACACACAGTTCTGATGTACTACATAACCATACGCATGCGCAGTACATCAGAACTGCCGCAGAATACTGGACAGCTGCATAAGGGCAGCAAGGAGGCATTATACAATGCCATTATTTAAGAAAAGTAAGTATTTTTTTTTAAATAATGTCATTGTATAATAGCAATAACCCACGTTTGGGTGTGGGTAATGCTTGATTTACCCACAGTTGTCTTTGTTTGGCCACTCGGGCTTCGCCCTCGTGACCAAACCACACCAACTGTGGGTAAATCCAGCATTACCCACACCCAGGCATGAGTTACTGCTTATATAAAACATAGCCCCAAGCCCCCTCTGCAGTGAAGTGTTTTTATTGTTTTCTGTGGTGCATTCTTTGGTGAGGAATGAGTGTGTTTAATTTTTTAATTCTTTTTACTGAACATTTCAAAACATACAATACCATGTTCATTCAAAAATAACAGAAACAGTTTTCTTTTTATGTTGTTGACCCTTGTTGTGCAATAATAATAATAATATATGTAGAAGTGGATCTGCTTCATATGACCTAACTTTCATATGACTGACATTCATTTGACGGAGACCATATAACCTAAAGTTCATAATACTGAAAACACACCACTGAAACTCATAAAACCACGCCTTACAATGCTAGATTTCAACACACTAAATTGCAAACTATAGACATGCACACTTACAGCGCCAATTACTAACACTTTCTAGAACTTAAAAACTAATTATATGCCCTCCTATCAGAAACTAGACAATATAAAACCAAACTAGGTGGAGGGCTATGCCCACCACACACCCCAAAGTGAGGGGCTGTGCCCCCCCAAATATATATACTAACTCCAGGATTGCACCACAGTGGGGAAAAGGGCATATACCTTTTACTTACCTTACAGTTGTCTACACACTGCCACTACTATGTTGAAATTTAGCATTGTAAGGTGTCGGTGTTAATGTGTTTCAGTGACGTGAGTTTTCAGTATTTTGAACTTTAGGTTATATGGTCTCAGTCAAATGAATTTCAGTCAAATGAAAGTTAGGTCATAGGAAGTAGACCCATAGAAGTACGTTTTATATAATTGGCTTAACATAACATTCTTCTTTTTATATAAATACTGCAGCTGTTGCATTTCAACACCATAATATTAATTCACATTTTCCCCAACCCCCACCCTCTTCTGGGACACCTGTTTTAACTACAATGGTTGACAGTACAACACTAATGAAATATGAGACATAAATTGTGGCACCCACTCTTTCCTTAGAAATTGGCATAGTTCACTTACAGACACCATAAATATTATCATCTAATATACCCATTATGTAACTTTCCTCCATTTCTTCTTCACTTTTGTCTTACTTTCCATATCTCCCTGGGCTGCCAGTACACAACCTACATTGGCACTTAAGACACAGGCACACATACATTACTAAGAAAAAAAACATTAACAGTTTTTCATTTACATACATTATAAATTACGTATAGTTTTTTCTTTAAAACAGCTGTCATTCAGTGCAACATTATGTAAATTGCTTAATTCCTACATTTCCTTAAACCTCACTCCTCTTCCTTAATATTTTTCCACATGTATTGCTCCAACAGTTTCCATTTATTTCTCTGTAATTTGGTCCTTCCCTTTTCTAAAGAGCCAACTTACAGTTATTTTATCTCTTTTACAATACTTCAAAAACATTTGCTTTAGATTTTGATTTCCATGTTATAGTAATAGCTTTTCTGGTAGCCTATAGAATTAAACTTAATAAGGCCTTACTATATCTAGGCAATTCTGATCCTGTGTCTAAACTCAAAATAATTATGTCCTTAGTTACAGCCATTTGCTAACTTTTCTCCCCTTATTATGCCATTCATACCTTTCAAAACTTGTTTGTATAGCCTGAGCTCACTTGTATCTTCCCCTGGTCAGATTTGTTTAATCAATGGAAGTATTCTCACCCGCATCACATTTATTTGTCCCACTAATATACTAGCTTTACTAAATCATCTGCTCAACAAGAGTAATTGAGAGTCCCCTCCCCCTGCACTACTGCAGATGTGTTACAACTGTCACTGCACTGAGAGACCCTTGCAGAATCAATTCCTCTTAGACTACAAAAGAAAACTCTGAACAAAGGCCTGCAATTTAGTTACTTTTCTGGTTGGGTCTGGATAACTTCTAAGTATAGTGTAAAATAAGGTCTGAGCCAAACATAAATGAGGGTGATTATAGACAGAAAAGAAACAGTCCTTTTACAGAAGGTACTAAAGAAAATAACAGTGACTCACACAAATCTCATTATATGTTAATGGGAATTCAAAGTTACTTCCTTATGTCTGGCATGAGTCATAACAAAGCATTATGGGAAAGAAAAAGGGTTAAGGGAGAACAAGATCACGTTGATACATCAAGCCCCATTGGTAGCGATGCTGTGGAAAACAGGCTAAAATTACAAATAAAGTACTTAGAGTGATTTTGAGTGTTAAAATAGGTCAGGAAATAAAGATAGAGTGAAAAAAATTATTTTTTTAGTCCTAGGGTGGAGTTTTCCATTAACTTAGACCAACAACTCACTATCAGTTTCTTGCACTAACTTAAAGTCCTCCAAACTCTTATATTCAGAATTAATTCTAAATTCTTCAAATATCCCCCAGACCTCTTCCAGCACTAAAGCCAGCCTATGTATTACCAACATGCAATCATCCACAAACAGCCTAAACAGTTTAACACTTGACATCGTACCCTTTCCATGCACTCTCACACTCTCTATAGTAATAACTATATCACTAAAATGAGTAGACTAGGTGGAAAAGGCCACCCTTGCTTTGTAGCCCTCACTACCTTTACTAACCTCATTAATTACCCATTTAATAACAACCTTAACTTAGAGAAGTCATACAATGCTTTGATTCATCCAGAAAAACCTTTGCCCTGTGCCTATCTCTTCCACGCATATAAACAAAAGTCCCCAATCAACCATGCCAAATGTCTTACAAATATCAAAAAAGACAATCCTCTTAGTAATAAAGTTCATCAGCTGCCAGTGCCATACCTCTCAACTGTACAGACTTTCGCAGAATGTCCAGATTTTTGCCTCATATTTTTGGTCCATTTTTCATAAAATTGTGGTTTTCTGGCAAATGAGTTACAGACTTCACAGCATTCAGAAAATCCATGCTAATGTAAAATCTGTTGTTCTGTCAATTTTCTGTTTGTAAGTGAAATATTTAAAAATGATCCCTATTTTTAGGCCACTGTCCCACTTTTATTTATGGCTCTGTCCGTCTTTCTTGCTCTAAGAGGTTGAGAGGTATGGCTGCCACCAAGTCCCTTCCACTATCCCCCCCTTAGCAAACCCTCATTGCCATATCCCTATTAGTCTAAGGAGCATTTCCTCAATCCTCTTGTCAAGGACTGAAGCTAAAACGTTGACATCTGTATTAATATACCCTCCCTGTTCAAGCTTTCCTGTTACTACTTTGGTAATAACAATATTCTGGCTCTAGTAAAAGAAGACGTTAGCACTCCTTCCAGTATTGTCCCATTATATAGCTCACATAAAGTGTTACAAATGTTTCTCATCTCCTTTAGAAATCTCCAGATAGCCCACCTTCTCCTGGAGCCTTCATCACCCTCTGACACTTGCATACTCTCTCCACCTTCACAACTGTATTTCCTTATCAAGCCCTAACCTAATCTTCTTTCGTATCTTTTCTTACTTCCTAGGACATTGAAGTGCATCTCACACTTATTCCATCATCTTTGTATGGTTCTCCAGCCTGATATATTATAGGAACACCTTATTACATCCTTGATAACTTCATTTTCATATCTCAGCTCTGCCTGTACTTCCTTATCAGCCTTTCTGTATTATGGTTATGCTTTCTCTCCTGTAGCTGCTATGCAAAAAGCCTTCCTGATTTCTCTGTGTATCAACCACAAATCCATTTTATGTACTAGCCTTTTGTCCACTAGTATAATTTCTCTCTCCACATACCTCTTAAATGTCCAGATTTTTTCAGAAAATCTAGATTTTAGCCCCATATTTCTGGCCTGCTTCTCATACAATTTGTGGTTTTCTGACAAATCATTGAGGATTGAATTCACTAAATTATGTTAGCCATTTGAATTTCAGACTTAATACCTTTCAGAAAATGCATGGTAACACAAAACATTTTATTCTAGCAACTTTCTAAATTTAGAAGAGCAATATCTAAAATCTCTCCTTATTTTTGGGCCTTTGTCCCTAATTATTTTTGGCTTTGCCAGATTTCATATGCAAAGAGGGTGAGAGGTGTGCTCTCGAGTTTGAGTGTTTACATTTTCTTCCCTCATAGGTATTTCTGAGAATCCTTTTTGACAGGGTTTGAAGGTTTAGTGCATCGTTTGCTTGAATTAACATGTAAGAGATTTGGGGGTGTGGCATTTTGAGTTTGTCACATAAATTCTGTATTAACAGTGGTTGAAGAAATAGTGAATCAACTCACACTTGTGAAAAGTCACACAACATGGTAGGAATAGCTCATCTAGGGCCTGGTCCAGTTTCCCAATCTGGCACCCCTACCCGTTAACTCTAAGCTGAGGAACAAAACAAAGGCCCTTTCTAACCTGAGAAAAAAAGAAAAAAGTCTTAAAACGTCTTCTTCCTAAAAATTTAACAAGTTGCTTCTACAGTCAGAATACCACTCATAAAGTGCTTCCGAACTTCATCCCTGCCTGCAGTTATATTATCAGTACCATATATCACTGCCATACTGCTCCTCAGCTGTCCAGATTTTTGTAGAATATCCAGATTTTTGTGTCATATTTTTGGTCTGTCCTTCATAAAATCTGTGGTTTTGCGGCATGTCGGTGAGGATTGAATTCACCAAAAAAATGCAAAACACGAGTTTCAGAGTTCATGTTCTTCAGAAAATGCCTGGTAATACAAAGCACTTTATTGTAGCAACTTTCTAAGTTCATAAGAGCAATATTTAACATTTGCCCCTATCTTTGGTTCTTTGTTCCCCCATTATATTAGGCTATGTCCAAGTTTATTGCTCTAAGAGGTTGAGAGGTATGATCAGTACTACAATACTGCCTCATTGATAACTTCTGATCACAGCTCTTAAGAGCTTCACCTAGGGCAGCCTCTCATGTCTTCACAATCTAGCTACACTTCTGCATGCTGACTTCTAATTTGCATATGTTCTGCACACTAACATCATCTTTGGTGTACAGTAACATATACCCTTTTCAGTATTAGTACTTCATTGAAAATAAATTGTGTAGGCTTTTTCCATGCATTTTCCAATGACTGCCTTGCCTAGGAATTCCACCTGCAGACTCTGACAAAAAAGATAGACTGTCTGTGGCCCATCTTTCCTCCACATCTTGATATCTCCAGAATATGCTACAAAAGCTACTAAATCAGTCATCTATTTTTCTCATTAATCTTTTTATGAATTGTCTTAATGTACCTCATGCTTGAAATCACACACTATTTTTCCCTTACTGGCTTTTCGGGAAGGCTGCCATATATTTGCTTTTATGGTTGCTTTTATTGTTTGTATTATTTCCTCACATTTCCCCTTCTCCCTCTCCTTTGTGTCATCATCATCATCATCAGCCCCTTTCTCCCATTTTTTTTTTACATGGGACGGGGTTTCGTGTTAACTGTCACCAACTCTCTCGATTCAGTGCCACATTCCTGCTTTCTTCAACACTCATGCCTGACTGTCTCAGATTTCTTTCACACAATCCATCCACATCTTTGCTGGAGTCCTCGCTTCCTCTTACCTTCATCCTCTCTGTCCCAAATCTTCCTCACCAGGTTGTCTTCTGCTTTTCTGCACATGATCCAAGCCACAATAATCTGTTCTCTTTGATCTTTTCTGCAATTGGAGCTACTTTGGCGTCTGCTCTTATGTCCTCCTTTCTTCATCTGTCCCACAGTGTGCATCCTACCATCTTTCTCAGGCACTTCATTTCCATCACCTCTAGCTTCTTCAACTGTTCTGCCTTTACTGCCCAGGTTTCTGTACCATAAAGTAGTACTGGTCACACCACTGTCTTGTACACCATACTTTTCAGCTTCTTTGGGATTCTTCTGTCATAGACTACACCTGACACTCTATGCCAGTTGACTGCAGTGCCTCTGATTCTAGCTTTGAATTCTTCATTCAGACTTCCCTTCTCCTCAACCACCCCTCCCAGATACATGAAGCTGTTTACCTGTACCTGTTCTCTTCTACCTTTGTTCTCAGCTTCTTCTGATTTCCTCAATTTGCTGCCATTACCACTGTCTTAGCTGTGCTTAGTTTCATCCCATGTGTCTTCAGTTTTGCATTCCATTCTCCTATCCTTTGCTGAGGTTCTAGCTCAGAGTCTGCCTGTACTGCCACATCATCTGCATACAACAACTTAGTTGATCTGCCCCCTCCAACCTGTTTGCTAATGTAGTCCATCACCAGTATGAACAGCAGTGGGCTCAGAGCTGAACCTTGATGTGCACCCACACCCACTGGGAAACCATCTGTGAGGCCAAACACTGTTCATACTTGAGTCATTGGGTCCTTGTACATAGCCTGCACTAATTTTACCAATGTTTTCAGGACTTCAAACCACCGCAGTACTGCCCAGATTAGCTTTCTTGGTACGTTGTCATATGCTTTCTCCAAGTCTAGGAATGCCCAGTTGGACTCTCTCCTCATCTCTAGCTTCTTCTCAAGTATCTGTCTCAATGCAAACATCGGGTCAATTGGGTTGTATTCTGATCTGAATCCGAACTGCTCATCTTCTATCTTACATTCTACTACTCTTTGTATCAGTTTATCAATCACCCTCTCCAGAACTTTCATGCAATGTGACAGGAGTTTGATACCTCTGTACTACCCACAGTTCTGGATGTCCCCTTTGCTCTTGTACACTGGCACGAGTATGCTTATTCTCTGGTCATCTGGGATATGCTTTTCTCTACGAACTGCTATTAGTACCCTCAGGAGACATCATCTTTATCATATCTGCTGTGACTTCATCTGAGTCTGCTGCTTTTCCTGACTTCATTTTCCTTAGTGCTATTCTTACTTCTTCTAAGGTGGGCTCCTCTTCTTCTCTTATTGCAGGCTGTTTATGGGGTAGTACAGCTTCTGTGTTTTTTTCTTCATTTAGAAGTGGCTGGAAATACTCCTTTCATCTGCCTTTGATGACCTGTGGACTGGTGAGCAGGTTGTTGCTGGCATCCCTTATAAAGGGTGTCTGACTACCTTCTTTATATTTCTGTCTTTGCCTTGCAACCTTATATAGTTTCTTTGTGCCCCTTACTGAGTCACTTTCCAGAAGTTGGTAGAGTGCCTCTGATGCCCTATTCTTTTCTATTTCAACTTCTTTCTTAGTTTCTTTGTCAGCCAACCAGTAGTCCATCCTAGCCTGGATAGTCTTTTCTGTCTCCCACTTCTTTCTGCACTCCTTCTTTCTTTTGATGACTTCCTGGACTTCTGCATTCCACCACCAGTTTTCCTTATGTACCTTATTTCCATACTTGGCTCGGCCACATATCTTTTCTGTAGTCCTTACACATGCTGTTAATAGGTGCTGCCATTCTTGTTCAAATCCACCTATTTCCTCCTCTTCTTGGGGTGCTAGACCCCTGAGTAATTTCTTGAACTGTTGTACTTTCTCTCCAGTTAACTTCCAGGTCTTCAGCCTGGTCTCTGTTGACCTTAAAGACTTCTCTGACCACTGCTTAAAGACTTCTCTGGCCACTGCTTGCAGCTCATTGTGGCAACTAGTAGTTTATGCTGTGGGCCGACTGTTTCACTGGGGATGACTCTATAATTATGGATTCTGCACCAATCTCTTTTCCTTACTAGGAGGAAGTTTACCCGACTTTTATGTTGGCTACTCTTGTATGTGATCTTGTAACTGTCTCTCTTTCTGAACCATGCATTTGCTGCCATCAAGCCATTTGCCAGACAGAGGTCTAAAATGGCTTCTCCTTCTATATTCCTGTTGCCCCACCCATGTGGACCCAGGCAGCCCTCATATCTTGTTCTGTCTGTCCCGATATGTGCATTCAAGTCACCCATTATCAACACCAATTCATGTTGTCAAGCTTTATCTTGTAGGTTCTGCAACTGCTGTCTGAATGCATTCTTTTCCTCACTATCACAA
>NC_056739.1:1631576854-1631611854 GCF_019279795.1 Protopterus annectens | reverse complement strand
TACTGCAGTGTGTGTTACAGTGGGAATGTTGGGCAAGGAACCCCTTTACGTATGTAACACATTTGCGGATGTGAACGTTCGCTATTTTTTGTTCATTTAACAGCAGTTCACTGAATTGTGGTTTCGACTAACTGATATAGATCCACTGGAACACAACACTTTCAAGTGATCCTCCTGGAATACATATTTCACCTGTATCCTTTCACATTTTGTATCAGTCACTGTTGACTCTAGAACAAATTCTTCTGGACATGGTTCAACATTTTCAGTTCTTCTAAATGCTATGGCTTTCTCTTTTAACAGCAAACAACTCATGTTTGTTAGCATTGTTTATTCACTGTTGAGGATGAGGAAAAAAAATATAATTTATGACTCCATCAGCAACCATGTCATATATGCTTTAATGTAACAGTGGATCATGTTGTGAAACATTCGTACAATTACACTTACATTTTCCAAACAAAATTTACCCTCCCTGTTTTTAGAAAAAATAAAATAAAACTATTTTTAAGCAAATGCAGTTTGAAGGATTTTTTCCAACTCGTATTGTACTGTGGGATGCAAGTAATCACATTCATTTCTCAAGCAATTTTCCTGTTCTGAAATGGCATAAATTGTACCCAGAAGAAAATTACACTGTATATTTATACTCTTGCTACCTTTCATTCAAATTCTTTTTTTCAAGAAAGTCTGAAAAAGAAATAATGAGGGTGTGCAGCAGAAATCACTTAAGCTATGCAGTTCCTAAAATATTGAAAGGAAAATTTGTAGAGTACTTATTTATCTGTAATTGCATTCAAAGAAGAAAGTTGTCTTTAAATTATGACAGCTCAGTCCCATGTGGGTGTTTTGGGGGGTGTAAAATGGAAATATACCTGATATGGACTATACAGATGCCTTAGCAAATTTACATCTGTATTATCTTTGTCTCATGGGAATTAAACTTATTTCTGGAAAGTCATTGATAACAAACAGTAAGAAAGTACTGCCGGACATGCACAAAAAAAGATAGCACATAAAAAAAGTCCCAGGATTTCCAGAGTGGTGTGCAAAACGCAATCTATAAAACAATTGAATGCTTAAATGGATCTGTGAAAATGCAGATGCAGAATTTTTCTGACACCTTTAATTGTAAACTGGGACTAACTAATATACTTTTGCCTGCCTTGCATAATTAGAAATTTGATTAGGCTTTGCAATTAAATAATACTAGCAGAACATTCAACTTTATGAAGGATTTAAAATTGTAACACTTTATTTCCAAAAACACAGTGCCAGGTAGAAAAATCACTTTCTTTTTCACACATGGGTATACAAAAATGTGACACCTATATTTAGTGGTGAGGAATATTTCCATATTGATTTCTGTTATTTAGTCAGTTATATATCCATAAATACCACCTGAGGCTGTTCAGTCATGTTATGCCGAGCAACACTTCGACTTTCTTTCTTTTTTTTTTGTCTGTTGTAATTTTGCTTTGTTTTTTTTTTATTCCCTATTCATCTACACAGTGCAGTATGCAGCTTGCTGTCTCAGGCAGCCACCCTTGATGTTTGGGTTCCCTGTGTGAAGGGTAAGTGCATTCTACTGCTGCTTTCATTTGTACAGGCACTCTAAACGTAGCCTCCTGCACTCTTATTTTACTGATTTGGAAGCACACTGTGGTCAAATCACAGAGCAAAGAAAATGGGAAATGGGAAGGCCCTGTCTGCTTAAATTAGTATCTCTGCTGTATATGAAAGATATGCATATTTCTTCCATTGGGGTGAGACTTAGGCATCCCTACCTTATCAGCCCATTCTTTCCCCATATTATGAGAATTGAGTGGTAGGGTATGGGCCTTAGTATAGATCTGGTAGGTCAGACTATC
This sequence comes from Protopterus annectens, assembly GCF_019279795.1. NCBI lineage: Eukaryota > Metazoa > Chordata > Ceratodontiformes > Protopteridae > Protopterus > Protopterus annectens. The sequence continues at coordinate 1,631,609,983 of NC_056739.1, read as the reverse complement.
CCTTCCCCACTCTCTGCCTCCCTCACAGCAGCTCTTTGAGCTCCCCTATGGCTGTTTGCTGCAGGGAACATGCCAACACATGCTCTCTTGGATATGCATGTGGTTAGCACATGATCACAGGCTCATGCCATATAAGTGCAATTCATAGTGATCCCACTAGTTGTCACTTAAGTGGCAAGCCAGAGCCACCTCCAGACAGCCACCGAACCACCCCCTTCCCCAGGATGTGCAATCTAGCAAGAAGGTCTCACTCCCATCCTCCTCTGCCAGCTCCATCATGCCCCTGATTCACTAATTGAACTCTGGTTTCCTGGGCCACAGTCAGGGCTAGCTATTGTGGAAATTGTTCATGAATAATACCCATTAATCACAGTGCTGCTGCTAAACTGTCACCACTGTGTGTCTGCACTACTTTAACTAGGCATCCTGGATTATTTCTTCTGTTAATATAGTAAATGAGAGAAACTCAAAAATGCCTGATGCAGCAATGTGGATGAATGCATTTCTTTGCAAAGATTTAAACAATGTTTGACATATTTATAATGCCACATACAATGCTATCACATTTACAGAAGGCAAGCACCAAGCACGTCTCAGTATTTGCCCTGTTCATTTCTGTGAGTAATTATACTTATCATTTTTTCCAAAGTCCTTTATTATGTTAATAAATTCTTTAAATTGCTGCTAAAATGCAATGTGAAATGCAGGAGCTGATCTTAGCTTGTACATTAATGTTGTTTTCTCATTTTTTCACAGTAATTAAATCAGTACAATTAAGGACACTATTTTTTTTGATAAACGTAGCAATAATAAAGCTTTCACTTTTATATGATTGTACAGCAAATAATATTAGTACTTGGTCCCTGGTAAGGTGTTATATATTTCATAAATTCTGTACTTGTATATAGTCACAGTGTTGTCCTGGTCAAAAACCATATTCACATACTTTCTTTGGAGAAAATGTTTTTTGAAACAGAAAGGTAGATACACTTTTTACTTCCTACTAAGTGCAGTCGGAATGTTCACAGTGTGGACCAGAAGCTTACAATATATACATGTATGCCTCAAGATCAAATCACTTTCCATTTTAAATCAGACACTCTTGTTTCACAGCTGTTTAACTATTTAACTATGACATGTAAAACATATCTAGACTAGGAGCACAAATGGCGACGTTTCTAAATCCTGATGTAAGGCTTGTATACAAATCTAGTATCGTTGCCAACAGTAGGACTGAAAGTGGCACAGCTTGTGCATGAATTGCATGCATCAGATGACCTCTATCAAGAAAATGCCTAAAAATAAGTAAATAAATATATAAATTAACAAAAGCCTCTCTCTCTCTCCTTGATAGTTAAAATAGCCTTGAACAGTTTGGCAAATGTTATGCCAGGTTATGCTTTAAAGGGACAAACCTTGGCTAACCCTCCACTTATAGTGAGTTTCCACTACTTTCCCCATACCAAGAATTTTTTCCCTTGAAAGATCTCAGTCATTTTAAGCCTTTTTAGCCAAACGAGACATTAGTTTTGCAAAGCAAACTGCAGCAGAGGGTTTGAATCCCCTGCCTCCTGTGTCTGATTCGTTTTAAAGCCAAAGCAAGTGGCTAGCCTCTGTTATAAAAAGAAACTATGGTGAGTCCCTGACTCTGAAAAAGTGTGCATCAAGCATTGATGCAGTAAACACAAGACACATTTTTTTGCTGCAGCTTATTGATAATTCTACTTCTAAATACCTGTAGAGTATTATTTGTATAATGACTAGTGCTGATCACGTTAGATTTGAACCTTTGGACATCTGATTGTACAGAGCCAGCAACATGTTCTGCAAGATATTTATACATTTAGGCAGCCCATAACAAATATCAGAAGTCTCATTCAGAGGCTTTTAGTCACACAATTAATAAAACATTGTATATAAATATGCACATATTTCACCTGCACTCTTATTTTACTGATTTGGAAGCACACTGTGGTCAAATCACAGAGCAAAGAAAATGGGAAATGGGAAGGCCCTGTCTGCTTAAATTAGTATCTCTGCTGTATATGCTTGGAAGTTTGCAGTCTCAAGTACAGCATTTATAAAAAGATATACATTTTTTTTTATCACGAGCATTGTTAATCTCCACCCTATCTGCAAATGTAACATTTTCAGTACTTTAATTGCTGTGAACTCGGGACAACTTTTATATACTCATCAAGGAGCATACAGCCTTAAAATTGTATACACCAACTTTGGTATGACAAAGAGATTAGACACCTTTACCTGTCTATCTGAGTTTTCTGGTAAGTGCTACATCATTCAGTTATTGCACATTAGCAAAGAGGAAGCCTTTTGTTAACCATTGAAATTAATTTCATATCCAAGGAAGATTGTACTGACCACATAAGACTACTTGACACCAGCATTGGAAAGCTTGTGATAGCTCATATAGCAGCAGCATTTTCCTGTCTGCTGTCAACCTCTCTCCATTCCATTAAGCATGCCCTACCTACGTCATTGACCCTGTACTAGTGAAGCAGTATGTTTGAATGTGCATAAACAGAATACTAAGGCATCTAACCTGCTTTGTGAACACAACAGCATTGACTGCTGCAGCTACCTTCAAAAGATAAAACTGAAACTGTTCATACTATCAGTTTGTCATTATTCTGTAAATTAGAATGTATCAAACATATTTACATGAGAGTTAGATATTAATTTGATAACGAACTTGCAAAATCTCCCACCTGGTGTGCTAAGATGCTGCTTGTTCTAGATATGTAAAGCAACAGTTATCAGCAATCATCTTATACTGAAAAGAAGGGGATATATTATTTCTTTTAAGTGAAGTTATAAACAAAAAAAAGTGCTGTGACAGAATCACAACCTAGGTCTGTGCCAATACTGAGCATGAAGCTTTTTGTTGACTACTGGCTCTCATAATATAGTCTGTGCCATTCTGTGGTGCACTTAACATTGTGTGCTGTCAGTGACTGCTTCAAAGGTTAACACACATAATAGTATTATTAATGTGCATCACAGTGTGACCAAGCAATTACACAGCATGATGATGACCTATGTGCACTTACCCACCTCTGTGCATGTTAATGAATCTGTCAGTATCTAAATGTCGTCAGCTGAAGTCCTGGATGCATTCCTCTTTAACTGTGCACAATGTAGTGTTCCAATTAATGCATTTAAACTAACATGTTGCTGCCCCAGTACTTCAACCCTTAATAGCAACATCATCTTAATCTACACAAAGATTCACAGAATGGGCATGGTGGCATATCATAAGCTCCTGCACTGATAAGTATCACTTATGTGTTCTGCTGACAAATTCAGTGTAGCATGGAATCACAATATGTATGGATGCAATACTCAGTGCGCACACACACAGACACACACACACACACACACACACACACACACACACACACACACACACACACACACACACACACACACACACACACACACACACACACACACAGCTAACTGTATATACCACATAGTAATGTAGCATTATGCAGATAAAATACATGCAGCTGCTTGCATGTCTGCATAAGAATACATGGGTAACCTGACATCCACGGACTGACACTGCGGTGCTACTGTGGCTGATAACCACATCTTGCATTGTCCCACAAGTAGTTACACTTTCCATTACCTAGCATTGTTGCACATAGCTGTTACGTCTTTTACTTTGCATTATTGCATACACACACACACACACACACATATTTCATGCCTTTTGGTTTACATGTATAATAATCTATTTTCACATTACTGGGGGACTTTGATGTATTTCAGTTGCAGTGAACTAGAGCACAATTTGCAGTTGTATTTCTCCATATTGGACTGGACCTTAGTCAACAACCCAACCATAATATCCCACTCAGGATGTTTCACTGACAACCTAAGTGACTACCAGCCTGCCTTTCTCATTTACGCCAAAACCCATCAAATTCACCAGACTACCTACCATCAAATCAGAGACAGAAGGAATTTCATTTCCAATGATTTCATTTCCTCCCTCAAAAGCTGCAACTGGGAAACTGTCAGATGGCTACCTCTAGATGAAGCAGTTAACTCCTTCAACTCCGCTTTCTTAAACATCCTCAACCATCATGCACCACCAAGAACCATATGAGTTAACTCAAACTATGTTCCTTGGCTTAGTAAAGAAAGTAGATCCCTTCTTAAGTCCCGGGATAAGGCCTGGGTACAATTTCACAAAAACAAATCCCACTTAACTAGACAAATATACCAGGAATTACATAATAAAGCTAAAAAAATAGTGAAATGGGATGAGACCAGTTACTACTGGAATATTCAAACAAAACATCTAAACAATCCACAAAAATTCTGGGCTGCAGTTAATACTATACTACAGCCTGGTAAATTATCGACCCCCCATTCCATCAACACCCAATAACACAATGTAGCAACCCAGTTTAATGCCTGATTTACAGAATATATTCAAGCCCTTGCAAACTCTCAGCCCTATAACAATGACCCTACTCCTGTCACAAACCAAAATTCCTCCCATATCAAGAGCTCCGTCAACCAGTTTTCTTTCCTATCAGTCTCTTTTTCAATCAAAAAACTTAAACCAACTTCCCCAGCAGCTGATAATCTCCCTGCAGAATTTCTTCAAATTGCAGCTGAAGGAATAACCTGCCCAGTAGCCATTCTAATAAACAGATCAATCACAGACAGCCTGGTCCTCACTATTTGGAAAATTTCTCATATTATACCCCTACACAATGGAGGTAACTCTACTGAGTTAACTAACTACCGGCCCATTGCTATTTTATCCCCCCTGTCTAAAATTCTTGAAAGAGTCATCCACACCCAAGTTATAAGCCACCTTCAAAGACAAAAATTGATTACAGATGCACAGCACGGCTTTTGCCACTACCATAGCACTACCACATCCCTGATGTCCTTTACCAACACAGTTAATCATCATAATGGGCAATATGTATCTGCTATTTTCCTGGACCTATCCAAGGCCTTCGATATGGTTAACCACACAGAACTAATCAATATCCTCTCCTCCCTACACCTCTGTACCTCATCCATCTCTTGGTTCCAAAATTACCTTACAGGTCATCAACAAGCCACCTTATGGCAACAACAACTATCCCCCCTCCTTCCATTTAGCATAGGAGTTCCCCAAGGTTCCATCCTGCGGCCCCTACTTTTCTCTATCTTTACTAATCAACTCCATACCTCCACACCTCATGCCACCATAGTCCAGTATGCTGACTATTCAACTCTTATATGCACAGCCTCCTCTCTTCAAATTCTCCACAAACACACCCAGGAATCCTTCCTATTGGCTGAAAGTGACTCACTAACTCCCACCTCATCCTTAAGCCAAACAAAACAATACTTCTCCTCTTTTATCCAGGTAAAACCCCCTCCTTCCAAGCCAATACCCCCTCTCCAGATTTCAAGATCTTATCCAAGAACAACACCATCATCACTCCCTGAACCCACATAAAACTGCTAGGGGTTTAAATAGACAACAATCTGACATTTGATATTCATATTGCACAAACCATTAAAAGGTCCACAAGAAACTCAGTCTCCTGTATAGGAACAACAAATTCCTAACCAAGAATACTAAATCCATTATTGCCCAAACTCACCTACTATCTACTCTCTTATATGCTTCCCCAATACTAACCAACCTCCGTAAAATAAACCTTAGCAAACTTGAATCTTGCTACAATAAGATAGCTACATTCGCAAATGGTGCCTCATATAGATCCCATCACTGCACATCACTTAGGCAACTAGACTGGCTGGAACTGCCACAATTACTGAACTTTAATCAACTTATTTTCGCTCACAAAATCCTCCATCACCAAGATAAAACTTCTGCTGTTTATAACCTCTTACAGCCATACAACTCCTCTAGACATCTCCGCTCTTCCAACAAACCCTCCTAAAGGTTTCCAAAGCAAATAATGCAGCTGGCGAACCAATATTTTCATACCACATGTCCAGACAATGGAATAAACTCCCTCACTCCCTTATTTCCAACTGTTCTATCCCACAATTCAAAAAGCTACTCAAAATACATCTTTCAAATTCTTGGCTCTGTCTCGGCAACCCTACTTGATCCAAATTCCTTTCTTCAGTAGCTATTACCCTTCTGCATATTACTTCCCCTCCTTTAACTTGACTTGCCCATGACATTATATCCAAGCACAATTATCTCTCCTGTCTAACAACTTACATAATCATTCTATTCTCAACACCACTGTCACATACACTCTCCAATCCCCCCATCTGTTTATATCACTGATCATACAATGGAAAAGTTTTTATAACCAACAGTTATATTCCATCACATGAATTCTATCCCATGCAATAATGTCTGAACATATACTACAACCTCCTCATGTAAATATAGTCTGTCACACTTTTTGTACAGCATTGCATTCTCTATTTTTTACTTTTTTGTATCACTTGCCATTCCTCTGTATCATTTTTGTATTGTGTCATTTATTATTGTACATTGTTGTGTGAATTATTAAGCAAATATGGAGTTTTTCTTCCTGGACATCTGCTAAAAAAGGACCTGTGTCCAGTCGGACTTTCCCAGTAAAAAAAATGTTAAATAAATAAAAAAATAAATGATAAATAGAAATTGAGGACATTGCTTAAACATGTTCATTTACTACAGTATGTGCAGTTGTATTGCTCTACTTATCTTAACTGCCAAATAGCAGCGTATCTCTCTCTCTACACACACACACACACACACACACACACACACATATATATATATATATATATATATATATATATATATATATATATATGTATATATATATATATATATATATACACACACACACACACACACATATATATATATATATATATATAATGTGTGTTTGAATATATATATATATATATATATATATATACACACACACACACACACACACACACACACACACATATATATATATATATATATATATGCAAATGCCTCTCTTCCATACTTGAGAAATGTACAGATCATGTCTAACTGGAATCAAAAGCAGTCAAACACATTGATTCCAAATAATTAATCTTGTCTGTAAATTCATAGTTCACAGTTTTCTCCCTTTTTTTCTTTTTACAATAGAGACATTTTCTTGCCTCTGAAAGGCATAATGCTTCTGAGAAATGTTATTGAAAATGGGGTACACTCAATAAACTGGCCTCTCTTATTATATGTGAAAGTAAGGGCAGACAAATGCACCTAATGTCTGTAGTATGGTTTATGTGAAAAAGCTTGGGTTCATAGGTGTGTACTAGACCAATGGTCCTGAGCCTTTACAAGCCTAGCCCATAGGATTACCCTGACATCGTGCCACCTGACCTTAGTTCTCAGTGCCTCTGAGTAAAGCCACTGGAGGGATCCTTGGGGTTAATTTTCTATTTCCCATTCACTCATCAAGATTTCTCTTGAAGAGGACCAATGAGGTGCTCTGCTTGACATGTATGGGAAGTCTATTCCATAACATGGGCAGTCTCTGGGTTATGAACCTGTCCCTCCAGCATGTTCTGTTGATTGTGGTAACAAGGTTGTGGTCTCTGGAGCATGTGGTGTGGAGGGATTGGGATTTCTTTAGATGTAGCATTGCTAACAGAACTGGGTCAGACATGGCTTTGCAAGTCAAGCAGAGATCGCCTCTAAGTAGTCGATATGAGACAGAAAATAGTTGGAGTTTTTTCAGTCTGTCTATATAGAACAAATGTATAAGGTCTAGGATCCTCTTTGTGAGGTACTTTTGTGGCCTCTCCAGTTGTTGCAGGTGTTTAGTGAGGTACATGTGAAATGGGGCATTGTACTCGAAGATTGCCCTAATGAGGGAAGAGTAGAGGGAGACAATAACCTCTTTCTTCCTGGATGCAAAACCCTTAGTAATGAGATGTGCCACATAGAAGGACTTTCTTAGCACAGTAGCAATGTGGTGGTCAAAAGAGGTTGCTGTCAACCTGTGTTCCCAGATCTCTTATAACGCCTTCTGTGTTCAGTGGACTACCATTGATATGGTAATTCATGGGAACCGGGTTTTTCCCAAAGGGGATGATGACACATTTTTGGCATTGAGCTTAAGGCCATGGTCTGACACCAGTCGTTGGTCTCAGTGAGGCCTTTCTGTAGGATGTCAACATCACTTGGGGAGTTAATAATAGCTCCCAATTTGAAATCATCTGCGAACGTTGAGTCCCTTCGTGTTGGCCTGGACTTCAGAGAAGTAGATACCAAACAGGAGAGGACCCAGGACCGATCCCTGTGGGACTTCACTCGTGACTTGTCAGCAGTCTGACTTGGAGTCAGCTACTTTCACACTGTGGGTTCTACCTGTGAGCCAGTTTGCAATCCACCTAGTGATAGAGGGGTTGATGCCTAGCTTAGTGAGTTTTTCTGTGATTCCTGAGTGTGGAATGGTATCAAAGGTCTTGGCAAGATCAAGGTAGGCTGCATGAACCACCTTGCCTTCATCCACAGCTCTGGTGACTGACTCAAAGAAGTTGACCAAGTTGAGCAGGCATGATCTACCCTTCACAAAACCAAACTCTGTGGGATCCAGAGTTTGGAGATTCCCTATATCCTTGTTCATTAGGTCCATGATGATGCATTCCATAGCTTTGCATAGCAGACTCATCAGGCTAATTCGTCAGGATAGTTCCTAGGGTCTGTAGTCATTCCTCCTTTGTGGAGAGGGATGACTGTAGCAGTGCACCATTCAGTTTGGACAAAGCCTGAGGTGAGGCTGTGATTGAACAGGACACACAGGTGAGGTGCCAGTTCACTCTGTAGTTCATGTAGAACACAGCCAGGGATATTCTCAGGTCCCATAGAAGCTGTATTCTTGGCCTTGGATAGTGCTGTTTTAACCTGTACAGCAGTAATCCTGGGTGCCTGGCAGTCTACTGGTATTGTGACTCGTCATTTGAGAGGAGAGAGAGAGGTAAAGTTGGCCCTGAATCTGTCTGCCAGTATATTGGCAATATCTGCTGGCTTGGTATAGGAGATACCATTGTGCAGTAGCTCAGAGCAAATCTGGGTATTGCCATGGAGATTCTTTACATAACTATAGAAGGCCTTGTGATTGTCTTTACTATCTGCCGCAATTCTGTTTTCATAGCTAGGTTTAGAGGATTTGATGAAGGATCTCAACTTTTTGTTGAGGCTGATAACCGAGTTTTTCCATTCTTGGGACTTCACCTTATTCCACTTCAGTTTACTCCTTGTGTTGTAGAGTTTGTTTATGGCAGGGAACCACCAGATTTGTTTCCTTTTTTGGAGGAGAGCGTCTTGGTTCTGTTGGGTATGGCGGGATCCCTGCATTTGTGTACGTGTTCGTACAGTGCATTGGTGTATGATTCAGCAGTCATGCAACTTTTCTCCATTTGCATGGGTGCTGTGAAGTTAGCCACCTCTGTTTTTAGGAGCCCAAAGTTAGCTTTGGAGAAGTTTTTCATGGTGGTTACCTTTGCGGGGGGATGTGGATTTCCAAGGTGATTAGTTTGTGGTCAGATCTAACCAGGGAGGAGTTAACTATTGGTGTAGAGATGGTCACCCATGTCAATAATGACCAGGTCAAGGATGTTGCTACCTCTAGTGGGGTTAAGAACGAGCTTGTCCAGGACATTGGAATTAACGAATTCCAGGAAACGTTGGGCAAGTGTATTGGTACATGAGTAGTTTTCCCAGTTAATGGAGGGGTAGTTGAAGTTGCCCGGTATGAGAGTGTTAGGTTGGACCCTAATATTCTTCAAGGTGCTTAGGAACATGGAGTGTGAGTCTTGGGACATGGTTGGGGACCTGTTGCAGGCTACGGCCTGAATCACTGCCTTACCCAATGTTAGCTGCTCCTGCAGTATCTCAGACGCGTTATGTTGGGCTTCCAGTTTGGAGGTGTGCGCATCCTTTATGAATATGGAAACACCACCACCTTTGGAGCTTTGGTCCAAGTTCTGGGGCCAAAAGGTGTGGAATTAGTTATGGTCTGGTAGTGTGCAGGGGTGCTTTCTTCTGCCTTGAACCAGGTCTCAGTTATGGCACAAATGTCAGTGCTCTCCATTTTAAGGAGTGGTTAGAGTGAGTCTATTTTGAGATTTAGACTTCTAGCATTGAACTGCATGACCCACAGATTGCATTTGTTTGTAGCTGTTATGGTGGTAATTTGGTCTTTGGAACACCACCTAAAAAAGGCACTATATGGCTGACAAGAGCCTTGGGCAGAATCCGGAAGCCCAGGGGTGACAGATGCAAGCCATCTGTGGCAAAGCATCTTGGTCTGTCAGTCATGTTATCCCAGACAGACAGATCCTGGATCCCCTTAGAATGACACCAGAAACTTAGCCAATTGTTGAAATCAATCATTTTCTCCTTGTACTGTGGTTTCATTCCGAGTGATGGTAGGATACTGCTCAGGGCTAGGGTCATACCCACCTGAGTTACATAATCCGAGACCTCTTCAATCTCTCTTTTCATGTAGTGCACGGAGGTACATCTCAGGTCATTCACACCCACATGTGCAATGACAGAGTCATATTTGTACCTGTTGTTGAGAGACTGAGTGGGTGCTTTATGTGGCGGATCCTGGCACCTGACAGGCAGCTGACTATTACTTTCTCCTTATTCAGTTTAGTGAGTGGGACATCAGTGTGCCTCACTATTGAGTCACCTATGACTAGTGTGTTGGACATGCTGTTTTCCTTAGGGGCTTTGGTCGAGTGGCACACTGTTTAGGAGAGTTATATGTCTCATAATTAGTTTTGTGTTGTGTTATGTTATGGTGGTCGAGTGCGTTTCTGCCTTGGAGGCCTCTGCTGTTTAGGTAGATTTTTATTGAAAGCCTCTGCGAAGGTGGGTGCGTGGTTTGTGTTTTTATGTGAAGGCAGTGCTGGTGTGTGTTCTGGAGGGCTATATATTCCATGTGGTGTGGTGCAAGTGTTGACCTCCTCTTGACCAGCTATTCAGTCTTGGCTGGAGAGTGCATGGCTTCCAATTTGGATATATAAGTGCATCTCTCACAAGTCTGAGTGTTGGGAGGTAAGAGGAGAGAGTTGTCAATGTACATGAGGCAGTTGCTGCATTGCCTCAGGATGCCCAAGTTCACCAGGTTAATAGGAGAAAGCACAGGGAACTGACCCTTAGACATTCCTGGAGGGGTGAGCATTAATGACCAGTGTGGTTATATACAACCGGTAAACTTCCCCACAATAGTACACATGCGTCAATTATCAGAATCTATCCCACATACATGCATTATATGCTCACAACAGCAAATAGTGACATTTGTACAAGCTCCACATTTGACCTGTCTGTTTTATAGTGGACATAGTACTAGATTCCAAAAGAGTTGTTCTCAGTGTAAGTCTGCCCTGATTCCAAAAGACTTGCTCTCAATATTAGTGACTTACTTAAGTGTAAGGCCTATCTATAATATGGGGACCAAATTCTAAAACACCTGCTCTCAGCCTGCACTCAGTGTAAGTGGTCATTTACAGTGAGAACAAGTCTTTTGAATCGGGGCCATAGTGTGACTAGCCATCACCTGAATGCATTCTAAACCTGCATAATTGTAGCTATTTCTAAAGTCTATCTTATTACACATAACAATGAAAGCTGTGGTGCTCATATATCTCAGAATCCATCCTAGGGATGGATGTCTACATCAGTTTGATTTCCTATTCATTTGGAATATACAATTTCTATTTTTTATGAAAAATGTCAAATATGATGGCACAACATTTTGTAAAATGTTATATTACTGATAAGAAAGAGTGTTTTTTTTAAGAGGTGAGTATTTAACCAATTTGTTATCTCTCTGAGAATAATCCTTGCTTTCTGAGGGATGAAACTTGTGTCTGTCAGTGTCCTTAGAATTTGTAGTACATTATTTGTAGATGCCTGTTTTAATTACAAAGAACATCATTGCTATCCTCATAATATCAGAACTTTTACAGCAAATGTAAAATAATGTATATCAAGTTCTACTTTATAATGTTTAGAACAGTTCCCCTACCCTGAGGTATTGTGACCTCAGAGGCAGTATATATAATTAGTAGAGGTGTGAGGGGCACAGTCTCCCACATCTGGAGGTGCAGGTAGCAACGTTCTTCTACAAAAATGCCTTAAACCTCTTGTAGCTAGCTTTGGAATTTGCATTTTATGGATACATAATCTATTTTTACCATTCAAGGAATCACTGTTTTGGGTCCTACACATAAAATTTGCAGTTGGTATTTCTAAGTTTAGAGTGATGACATTTCAAGATACACATTCAATAGATGTGCTCTCATGTGCCACACCATTGCATTTCCTGACCTGTGCCAACAACCATTGATTTTTCAAGGATTGTACCGTTGTTATACCCATGGTGAGTTTGAAAGAATGAAGAATTTAAGGGAAGACCGTGGCAGTCACCACCCCCATTTCCAGAATTCCCTTAGATATTAACTAGAAAAGGCATCAAAATGCTAAATTTTTTAACATTATGCAGATTATGGCCTTAAAAATATATGTTTTGGGTGAATGTTATGATTTTTGGAGCTACATTGCATTTCAAATTTGTGCATATAGTGGTTTCAGCCCTTCAACAAATCAGAATTCACAAACACTGTCAAGATCTTCGGAATGCACTCTACTAGCATTGTCTCCAGTATGAACCTAGAATATCAGTAAACAGCATCAGTCACACCTTTGTGCATGTTTTATGAAAAGTTTTTCAGTCTAGCTATTGCATACTGCAGCACCACTGTCAGAAACTGTAATGGGACTTGCCAGATTTTTTTGAATTTGCTTAGCATTTTTATATGAAATGGGGACACTTCATTTTCAGCACAAAGTGTGACTCTGCTTGTCTTGATGGCATTAATTTCTTTTTTTAAAACAAGTTTATTGTTTTAACATACAAGAAAAATATCATAACAATTTTGTACAAGTAATTAAAATAGATATGATTATAACATTCAACAAAACAACCAAAGTATTTACAAAGACATCCACTACAATCAGATCAATTAATTAAACTAAAATACCATGCTATTGAAGTTAAGATTTTTTTAACAGGTTTTGTAAATTATCCCATACAATATAATAAGATGTTTTTCTAGTTGTTCTTGACCTTATTGTGTTTATTTCCATATGGCACACTATATTCATAACATTTTTAAATTCATTGAACGAAGGAGGTGTATCTGAAATCCAATTTCTGGTTATTATTTTCCTAGCCACTGCTAGAATAGACCATAACAAGGGAAGCTTAATCTTTTAACACTTTGAGGTACAGGTGTGTTGAATAATATAAGAGATTTAGAAATAATGAAATTATCTGTAAAAGAGCCTGCAAAATTCATTAATTGACTTCCAATATTCTTTCAATTTTATACAGTCATAAAACATATGAGCCCAGTCAGCATTAATTTCTACATTACATCTTTTACATAGATTATCTTTATTATTTATTTTATTCATCATCAAAGGTGTATAAAAATATCTATGTAAAAATTTCCATGTAAAAAGTCTCCAGACAATGGAAGACGTAGTTTTATAGGCAGATTCCAATATATATTGTTTATCTTGTTGATTTGGTGGGTCCCCATTAATGGAAGTGAAATAATTCCAGTAGGTATCTACACGGTAAAAAGTTTCTTGTCTGATAATTTTATGTATGTATGAAAGTTTACCTTTATCAGAAACTTTATGTTGTAAATTTAATATCAAGTAATCAATCAGTGTTGGAATAGATTCTTTAACTGTTATAGACATTAGATCTATTTTATCAATGAGATGTTGTTTAAAGGTCTGAACCTCTAACCAGCAAGTTTCTCTTAGATCAAATTCTTGTTTTAAGAAATCTAGATTTTTAACTTTATTATCAGATATCAACTGATACCAGTACTTTAGATCATTATCTATAGCTAAATGAGTTCCTTCAGAAGTAGATGACAAAAGCATACCCCGAGCATACATTATAGGGAATATAATAAAATTCCATTCCCTATATTTAGGATGCATGAATATAAAGTTACGATAGCTAATAATAATGTTTAATGGGTAACTAACTATATGTTTAGGTATAATAGGTGAAGTACAAAATTCCTTTAGTAACCATAACATGGAGTTATTTGCAATCATATTTTTATGTGTTAAGGAGATTTTCATGAAGTGCATACTAATTAGCTCCCAGTAATCTTTCCATTTTGCAACATATGACTGATCTATTAATAAAGTAATAACTTTTACAATAGAAGAGATAGTATATAAATTAAAGTCTGGAAAAGAAATACCCCCTTGAGACCAGCTATTAGTATGTTTCTTTAATGCAATCCTAGGTCTATTAGGTGCCCATAGGAAATTTAACATTAGTGTATTCAATTTCTTGATAATTATTTTTGTAGGTGGAAGTATTATTGATTGTATTAAGTATAAAATCTTGGGGAATATTATCATTTTAATAATTGTAAGTCTCTCCTCCATAGTACAAAACATATTATTCCAGGTATTAAAAAGATTTTGTATATTAAGAAAACAGGCATTATAATTATTATATATAATAGATTTAATATCTTTAGATAATATTATACCTAAATAAGTTATCTGACCTGAATTGGGTACATATTTAGTAAAATCACTAATGAGAATATTTTTTCGTATATATAGGTAGTATTTTAGTTTTTGCTTCATTGAATATTAAACCAGAAATACTTTTAAAATTCATCATTTTATCAAATAGAGACTGCATAGAAGAATTAGATCCTGCTGATGTAATTAGAACATCATCTGCAAAAAGTTGAATTTTAGATGTTGTATTTTCATCTATTTCAAAACCCTCTATGTCAGTACTGTTTCTGATCAAATTAGCCCAAGGCTCCATTATTAAGGTGAATAATAGTGGAGAGAGTGGACACCCTTGTTTTGTACCTTTAAAAATGGGTATTTTTTGTGAGACATATGTTCCTACCTTAATATAAGCCAATGTTCCTTTGTATAAATGCTCAATTAGATTTACAAATGCATTTTGAGAAGTTTGTGCACTTCAGTAAAGTAAACAGATAGTCCCAACTCACTGAATCAAATGCTGAACTTATATCAAGACTAATAAGTGTTAAATCTTTCTTTTTCCTATTTGCAAAATCAATTAATGTTAGAGTTCTTCTTATATTATCAAAAGTATTTCTATTTACAATGAAGCCTGTCTGATCTATATCTGTAATGCCAGGGATGATTGTCTTCAATCTATCAGCAAAAATACTCATAAACATTTTATAATAAACATTAAGTAATGAGATGGGTCGATATGAAGTACATCTAGTTGGATCTTTATTAGGTTTTAAAATTGGCGAAATAAATGTATATTGCCAAGATGGGGGAGTTATTAGCTCATTTTGGGCCAAAATAAAAACCTTATGTATTAATGAGTATGTACTTTTAGAAAGGATTTTATATATCTCTGGTATAATACCATCATTACCCGGTGCTTTGTTTGATTTAAGCTTGTTTATTTGTGTAACAACCTCTGTATATGAAATACTTTTGTCCAATAGTTTAATCTGTTGTTTATTAAGCTTTTTATTCATGTTTGTGGTTATAAACTCTTTTATTTTATCTTTAGGTTCCATATTAATGTTATTATGGTTAATTTTGTGAAAGTGATTTCTAAATTCATCTAGTATTTCTGGTAGACTAGAAACGTTCTTCTTTTTCCTTAGAGAAAAGATTTCTTTGATATGATTTTGTTTATTCAACCTTTTTGTTTTATTTTTAAGTCTATGTAAGTATTTGGGGCTTATTGAGTAAGACAAAAACTTGTATTTCTCTAGAGTTATTTTAACTTTATGAGTTAAAATTTCTTTGTATTTCTCATTTAGTTTGTTTATTTCTTCAATGACTTTCTTATCCATAATATTTGCTTTATTATTATGTTTATAAGAGTCTAATTTACTTTGAATATCTAACAATTCCTTATCCCAAGATTTCCTTTTATTATTATACCATCTGATACTTTGTCCATATAGATATGATTTTAAGGCATCTTAAACATAGACAGTGGAGACTTCAGGAGTATTATTTATGTCTAGAAAATGTTGTACTTCTGAAAGTATATATTCTTTATAGTCTTTTAGTTGAGTTAAGTATGCTCGTATCCTTTTGATCTGAACATTGTGAGTATTTTTTATCATGAACTCAAAAACAATTAAATTATGATCAGATATAGGACATGAAATGATTTTGGAATTAATTAAATCTGTTACCATCTGGTTAGAAATAAAGACCCTATCTATTTTTGAATAAGTTTTGTATCTGTTAGAAAAAAAGGTGTATGGTAATGATTTTGAATCTATCTGATTATTAATATCATTTAAATGATAAGAATTAGCAAAATCATTTAAATGTTTTGCATTAGATGTAATTTTCCTTTTCCTATAGTGGTAGTGTCACTTTCATGTAGTATACAATTAAAGTCACCAGCTAAAATAATATCTCCTATAGAGAATGATATGATCTTATCAAGATGGTGTTTCACTGTATTAATACCAATTCCAGGTATCCAATATACATTAATTAATGTGTAAGTCTTCCCATTAATTTGTATTGTAACCATACAAAACATTCCTTTATCATCCTGATAAGACTTAATAGTTTTAGGAATGGGCATACTTTTATTCCATAAAATAGCCACTCCTCTTTTTTTCTGAGTGTGCTCTGAACTAACCAATACTGTATATTTGTTTGTGGCTAGTTTATCAATATCTTTTTTCAAGAGATGAGTTTCTTGAAGGAAGACTAAGTTGGCTTTATGTAAATTAATGTATCTTATTAGGCTTGCCCTTTTAACGGATTATTCAGTCCATTAATGTTTAAAGAAATTCCTTTTAGAGATGTAATTTGGCATTTTTAAAACATAAGAATCTTATGATCAAAATAACAATTAACAAAATAAGTAATGTTACATCTCCTCCTTTAGGTGTACCTTTAAATATAGCTGTATTTATTGAATCTCTTATGGGATTTTGTATAAGATTCAATTTTGTTTGTAGTGACAATGAGTTTACAAAATGTATTGTGGATGTCAGAACTATATAACTACAACAATGAACAAGAGAAAATAATGTAAGGATTAAACCTTGCACCCAGCTTGGAGTTAAAAACTCCAACCTAGAGTAGTATATACCACTCAAGTTAACCCCCTACCCTAAGCAGCAGTACCTCAGCTACCACCTTATCAATTAATACTAGTTATATTTAACTTAAATTAACAACTTTCAATTAGATTATCTAGCAAGACAAAACTACACATTTGATAAAACAGTATCATATAAACTAAGATAAACGTTTTTAAAAACTATTCATACTACTATATACATCTATTTAATATAATACACTTGTATTCAAATAGCATTCAAATAAACTTGATATTAGGAACCAAGAGGAGAGAGAAATAAAGGACGTGAGAGAGGGAGAGAGAGTGAAAGAAAGAGAGAAAAAAAAAAGGGAGGGCATATTTACATATTAATTTATTCAAAGTTTGTAAAAATAAGTTCTAATATTCATTTAAATCAAAAACTTTGGCTAATATGGTTCAGACATTACATATATTAAGATGCATCTATTTTCTGTCATGTAAATGCAGTTAACAGCTTCCAAAAAAACCTTGAATTACTTGTATCTGAGCTTTTTTCTCATACTTATTGTCAGTAGAATAAAATATTATATTTATAGAAATTGTTATAAATCATACTGCATAGTTATGTAAATTCTCAGAAACACTTGCATTATTGTAAAGAAACCCATCTGTATTTTGTATATCTATACTGCTGTTTTAAAATATATCACATGACAACTTCTTCCAGAATAGAGTCATAAAGTTATTTATGCTTGTCAATCAGATAAATCAAATGAGTTATAGTAATGTATATGTTTAAATCATAAGTTTTTAACATAAATTAGTATGCTGCAGTCAAGTAAACTTTCAAAAACACTTGTATAAATGTTTCACTTTCTATGCCTTCTAAAATATCACATTTGCTTACTACAAGAAACTGCATCATTTAAAATCATTATAACTGACATTTTATAAATTATAACATAAATATTTAAGTAATTATATAAATTAACTCACATTTAAATGTTAAAGAGTTCATTTTCCTTCACAGAGTCGCATTTGCAGCAGTTCTACTTCCTGGTAGAGTGTTCTTCCTGAATCTGCGATGTGTCAGTGTGAATTCTGGGTCAAAGGTCAAATTGACTGCTTTCAGCTTCTCTGCGTGAATTCTGAGAGTTGAAGCTTTTAAAACAACTCGAGGACACTGTTCACGAGGTAACCCACATCCCAAATTGTCTCCCTTAACATTTTGGGAATCTTGTTAAAACTAGTGACAAACATTCATTTAGCAGTATAAATGCATCTAAACATAACAAAACCTTCACAAAGTATTTTACAGGTTATTACAGTCTCTATGCAAGTGAAATTAAGCCCAAAGTTATTAATAAGTAATAAAACTCAATATTTTTGCCCCAACTCAATTTTTATACAAATCTTATTATTTACTGTGCCTGTGTGATCAAAAGCATTTCTATATATTAATATGAAAAAATAAAGAGAAAGAATAAAGAAAAGAAAAAAAGAGTAGAAAATAAAAGAGAGTAAAGCAGAGATAGAAAATGTAAAAGGAAGCTATAAAAGTATTTACAATGGAATATTACTTACTGCTTATATTAATAAAGATGGAAATAAAACATATTATTTACTATTATTTAGTTCTAATTATTATTAATTAAAGCATGACAGATTATTTGTAAACAAGCATAAGCAATATAATCAAGAAAGTATAATTAGCAATAGCATTTAAACAACATATAAACTTTTTTACAAGGAATAAATAAGTTATTATTCCATTTATCATATTTTCATTACACTTCTCTCCCTGCCCTCCCCCACCCCTTACCCACTACATAATCTAAATAGAATGTCATTGTTTAAAATAAAGAAAAGAAGAAAAGGAGAAAAAAAAGAAAAAAATGTATCAAGTTACTAACCTTACTTCTCTTTTTCAGAAAGAGAAACAAATTGAATAATAGCTTATTAGTTCCTCAGATATTTTGACTGATTATGAAACAAAACATTTCTTTGCACACAGAAAATAACTTTGATTAAATCTTTTTCAGAATATTTGTGGCTTTCTGGAAATGCAGTAACTATATTTAAAAAGATTAATAATGAAGAAAAATAAAGAGAGAAAAAAAGGAAAAAAAACATAGAATAAATCATTTGTTTTTTAGTCTCTTCTTCTTCTCTGAAGTCTTCCACGAAGTTTCAGTTGCCAACCTCTTTAATGAAGGACTAGCCCATTCCATTTCCTCTATTTTATCCAAAATCTTATTTTTTTGATAAACAGTAATGCAGAGTCTAAGTCATCAAAAATTTTAGGACCATCAGGAAGGAAGATTTTTAGCTTGGCAGGAAACAGAAGGTATGTTTTAAACTGTGCTTTTTTAAGCTCCCTTATTAGTGGCAGAAAAACTTTTCTTTTAGCTATTACCAAGGAAGAATAGTCATTGTCAAAACGCACAGTTGTCTCATTAATCTTAACAGGAGCTTTAGCCCAAGCAGATTTAAGAACCATCTCTTTATCAAAAGATGATAGAAATCTAACTATAACTGATCTAGGATAGTTTTGTTAGAGTTAGTATTAGCTATAGATCTATGTGCTCTTTCGATACCAAAAGAGAATGCTTCTGGTAAGTCTAAAGTTTTAGGGAGCCATGTTGTTAAAAAAGAAGTAATATTGTTACCTTCAATATTTTCTGGCAGTCCAAAAATCCTTATGTTATTGCGCCTAGATCTATTTTCCAGGTCATCAAGCTTTGTTTGTAGATGTGTATTTTGTTTCAGCAAAAACTCAATGTTGATTTCCTCTTCTTGGATTCTATTTTCCATGTCATTTACAGTCTCTTCTATGCCTGTAATCTGGATCTTCTGTTGTTGCAAATCTATATGTAGCAAGTCTATTTGTTTTGTAGTTTTTTCTATGAAGGTATCAATTTTAGTATCCAGTTTATCCATCTTAGCAGTAAATTGCTGGATTGTAGATATCAGAGACTGAAGCTCTTTCTTGATGCTGGAGTCTTGAGAATTTGTCTTACTGGAACTCATTTCAAACAGAGAAACTGACAAGAAAATTTCCAAGGTGATTTCTGACAGGAATATTTTAAAAATGTCCTTTCTTTTTAGATATAGTTCAAGAAATAGATAAAACAAACATATTTAGAAAGAAAATTACTTCATAAATTAATTTTTAAAGTAATTATTTCCTGTCAGTGCAGTGAAATTGGTGGAGCTGAAGAAATCTGCTGCTATCCTGTGTTCATCCTTGGCCATGCCCCCCCATGGCATTAATTTCTTGGTGGTTGTAATTTAGCTTTTGTAATACTTTTTTCACATTCCCAGAGCAGCTGACCCCCTGCCTTGATCATCTGTTGTACCTCCCTCAATACCTGTCCGGTTTAACCCTTCAGACTGCAAAGCTACAAAAAGATTCAATGTAAGCAGCTGGCGGTGGACAGAAAATAAAGACATCCAAGGATGGTGCCATCCTGACAGCTGCAGTTGGCTTTTTAATAAATGCCCTGCTTAAAGTTCTGCCCTATTTCCAGTGTGCATTATATATGCATATAGGATTTGCAGCACATGTGTCTGAAGTATACAGTCAGAGCTGTGGCTGACAGTACCAAGAACAAAGTACTGATTAAAAAAAGGAGATGTGAAACTTTATGTAAAATGGATGACAACTAGGCTTCATTAAAATACAGGGGAATTAAAGAATGACATTTTTAGGAGGAGTACTTCATAGGGCAAACAGGTGAAGAAGTGTGGCTATTATATTTGCCCTTAGGTAGAACCATGCTATGCCATTTGAGAAAGACTAATGCCAAAATCCAATAAACAGCAAAATACAACCTATTGATAAAAAAAAAAAAAAAAAAAAAAAAAATGTTTTATTTTTATATATTATAAAACCAGAGTAGTCACAATGAGCATATTCTTTTCAGGGAAAGACTCAGTAAGAAGAGGTCCATAATAGGAAACAATGGACAGTTTCAAATAACTACGCAATCCAAGAAGCATATCTTTTCAGAAAAGTCAGAGTACATAAAATAAAGTTACAGAAATGTGGAAAGAACATGAAAACACTATTCAGACAGCATTTGCAGTCTATATAATCTCATGCTGAAGCAATTTTAGTATACCAACAGGGCTTGTTTTCCAAACAGTGCAGTCTATGTCCACTTAAGACTATATCAACTAGGCAAAGCATTTTGTTTAGTACCGTCTTCTCTGCCGACTTACAGTGGGAGAACCAGGAGTTCCTGCATTCTTCAGCAGAATTTGGCAAAAGTGTCAGTTTATCTTCTTCAGTGACTTGCTTCGATTTAGTGTTAGTGGCCATGTGGTAGACAGCATTTTAAGGTATAACTACACATTAGGTTTGAATGAGTATTTAGTTACTTTTCTTTTAATATCAACATTTTAGTTACAGTACCCCATTTTTATTTTTTTAACTCATTTGAGATTAGCCATTTGTGACTAATATCCCACGTTCATCCATGAGACACAGAGCAAATGCCCCAAGTCCCTGATTATGACCCAGTAAATGTTATAGAAGGACATCTGTGGAGCATTGTCTGGAGGTCCTGAATGCCTACGGCCTAACAAACAGCTAATGGTGCAGAATGTTGTTGCTAATGTTTTAATATTCTAATCTGAGCCACTTCTATGATTTTGCAACCTTTATAGCATGATGGGTATGCTCTGTGGATGCAGTATGTCTGGACTTTAAATTCTTTTGAAACTATACATCAATGACATGCTTCATGTGTCAGTCATAGGAAAACTAAAGGACATGAGGATGAAAACCAAACTAATGAGATGAACAGTAAACTGAATAGGTGACAGTAGGGAATGCTGGGCACGTTGGTATCTAACAAAGAGAATATCGAACAACTGCAGGAAAACCTTGACAAGATATTTTCTTATTGTACTGATAATACCTAAAACTGAGTGCAAAAAAATGCAACATAATGCATTTTGGAAAGACCCATAATGCATTTGGTTAATCAAACACTAGGAAACCTAAACTGGTAAAGAATGTTCTTACAATGCCAAATTTAGTCCAAATAATCTAGAAAATGTTATGCTATAATGGACCTTATCCAAAGGTCAACAACTATCAGTTCTGCCTAAGGCATTAACACCATTGTATTGTGCTGTGATCCCCAGCAAAACTCAATATGATAGACCATTTTGTGTGTCTAGTTTCAAGAAAATGTGACTAGAAATGGTACAGATATTTTTTTGCAGAGGAATAGTAGGGTATAAAGCAGGTATGAATCCAGACTAAGAAAATAGATTTGTTAGAATTAAAAAATTGCGACGAGGAGCTGTTAGTGTAATATGGCAGTAATGTTTTTAGCTAGCTTAATCTCAATTAGTTATTTAGGCTCAGGACCATTTTAATAGTGGTGCTTTTAACCATTTGTCTGAATGCATTGCATTTTTATTATGTTTAATTATTTTATTTTTTTGCTACAATAATATTTGTTGTAAATTCTAGGAGACTGATTTAGAAGGGTAGTGGTTTTGGGGGGTTAGCATCTATTTTTAGTGCATACTGTATACATTTTTTTGATTCTTAAGTTATCAGATCTAGGGTGTTGAAGTGTTAGAGAACTGTTTCTGATTAGTTGAGGACTTAATGAAATGCTTTGATGATGTACATAAAAATATTTACATAATGAAAAGTGACGTGAATTTATGGCTTAACAACACTTTAATTTCTCCTTTTCTGACAAGTAGCTTTAGTGCGACTATTTCACTCTGCAGTGAGTTTCACCACAATGTGTTATATAATACGAGCCTGTGGTGCACTTTTTGTGGGGCTTGCCCTTTTTTCCTATGGTATGACTGTGGAGTTTATATATATATATATATATATATATATATATATATATATATATAGCGAGAGAAAGAGATATGTATATATACACATATATATGGGTGTACTTCATAATACTGACATTATATATATATATATATATATATATAGCGAGAGAAAGAGATATGTATATATACACATATATATGGGTGTACTTCATAATACTGACATTTTATAACATTGAATTTCATAACATTGAAAATTCAAAACACTGAAAACCCAAAACATTGAAAGTGTTCTTCATAACATTGAAAACTACATTGCATAAGTAAATGAGATCCCCTCCACCTACAACATCACCTAACTAACAAAACACACTTTCTACTATATATATACGTATATATATATATATATATATATATATATATATATATATATATATATATATATATATATATATATATATACATATTTATACATACACACATATGTGTATATTTATGGCAGGAGTTTACCAAATTAACATATGACTGAAATTGAAAACAACGAGATGACAAAACTGAAACATCACAACAATGAACGTTCACAAACTCTAAACGTAGAACATCGAAAAACACACACATTAAATCCATCAGTATTCCACATGTACTCAGGACAAATAGAGATCTGTTCCTTTAAACTAAACTACGATGTATTTGAACATCTGCGAAATACACGGAGCATGTTTCAGCTTACAATACTTTCAGTGAACGGGATGTACTACTTACCTTCACAACCTTTTTTTATATTTTTGCATGGGTGCAAGCCTCCCTGCTATCCCCACACCCCCTGTAACTTGTATGTATATATATATATATATATATATATATATATATATATATATATATATATATATATAAACTCCAAGATTGCACTACAGTGGGGAAGAAGGTGAATTTCCCGATCCTCGCTATACCACAATTTCCATTCAAAAACTACGAAGTTCCAAAAAAAAAAAAAAAATTGTGTGTAACATCCACATTTGTTTTTTCAGTGTCTTGAGTTTCGCATTTCTGAACGTTCATTGCTGTGCCATTTCGGTGTTGTCATCTCTTTGTTTTCAATTTCAATCATATGTTATTTCAGTAAACTGAAGTAGACCCATATATATATATGAATGAGTCTATGTCAGATGATCATGTTTTCAGAAACTCGAAGTTCATATGGTCAAGACCATACTTGAACATCAAAAAAAAAAAAAAAAAAAAAAATCTACCTTTTTATGTTTTTGCAAAGGGGTCAAGTCCCCCTGCATCCCCCACACCCCCTGCAAATTACATATACCGACTCTGAGATTCCACTACAGTGAGGAAAAGGGTAAATTTCCCGATCCTCACCGTATGCCAGTATCTATTCAAAAGCTTCAAGTTTTCAAAAACTCCATCATATGGTCTTGACCATATGAATTTTGAGTAACTCGATCAACTAATAGGGACCCGTATGTATATGTCTATGTGTGTGCATGCGTGTGTGTGTGTGTGTGTGTGTGTGTGTGTGTGTGTGTGTGTGTGTGTGTGTGTTTATGTCTGTGTGTCTGTATATATATATATATATATATATATATATATATATATATATATATATATATGGTTTACCTTCAAAATATCGAATGCCATAATGTCTAATGTTCATGTGGTTGAAAAATAACATCTAAACCCAAAACATTGAATGATCAAAATGTCTAACATCATTTAATTGAAAAAGCAATGAGATCACCTCTACTATTTTGCAGGGGGGCTATGCCCCCCACACACACTGTACTTAAATATACCAACTCCGATATCGCGCTACAGTGCAGAAATGGGCAAATTCGATACTTTCGACATTGTGAGTTTAGACTAATTTTATTTCAACATTTTGATCATGTAATATAGTGCATTCAGCCAATTCATTTTCAACCATTTAGCATTTTGAAGGTAAACTATATATATATATATATATATATATATATATATATATATATATATATATATATATATATATATATATATATATATATATATATATATATATATATATATATATATATATATATACATACACACACACACACACACGCACATATATATAAATTACTCTGTGACTCTTTTTGTTCAGAAGCAGTCAAACAGTCCTGTGCATTATAACAAAGGTTAGATGTGGCTCAATGATATGCAGCAGGGACATGCAAAAAGAAAGTTCAAGAACAAGTCTGCTAAATTAATTCCCCTGCTGCCTATCTTTGTAACCTTTAAAGCTATCTCTCTGCAGGAAAACACCTGCTTTCTTCTTGAAGCACCTAATTAAATACGGGTCTCCATCCTCCAGGGAGTATCCAGCCCTGCTGCCCTGCCATCATCTGTGCGAAGTATTGCTCTCTTTATTCTTTTTAAAAGCACTGCTGTATACACATCGTACTTAAAAGCTTCTCTTTGCTCATTACTCTGTCTCTCATGTTTTTACTGGCTTTCAGACTACACCAAATGCTTTTTACTGAATTACTATTTTCCCTTTAATGCATACCTGTTGCAAAGAATGACAAATTTATGCATTTGAAATGCCTGAATAATATAGGTCTTGCACTTATTTCCGCTTAAATGCAGAAATAAAGGCTTTCTTTGAGATTATGAGTGGCTTGTGCAGTTTGACGTACTGAGAAATGATTCAGCACATGCTTAAAATGTACTGCAGCTGCATTATTCTTCAAGGAAAAGAACATACTTCAGTGTTCCATATTATTTGTTTAAAATTGTTTCTACTTATACAGTACTTCTTATTATAACCATAATTTTCTGGACCTTTGGTCTTCAAAGCTAACCACGTGTCTTTGGTCTACAAAGCTTTATTATGCAGCATTCTGAATCTGTCAGAGAAATTTTCTCCTGTGTGCATAACTTGCTGTGTAGAGACACAGTGGCATTCAAACAGTAAACAGTGCTGCCAACTGTAATGGCTGGAATACCAACAGAGAGCAATGCAAAGTGCTCCGAAGGGACAAATTCAACTAAAAGTTGTTGATGGCTGTCTTTATAAAACAGTGATTCTCACTACATTCAAAGAAGAAATGTGATGAGAGACTGTACAGGCCTAGTCTGTGTCATGAGATATATGAAACAATGAAGTGCAGAGAAGGATGCATTTTGCCATGGCTGCAATCAAGATTTCAAAATCATGTTCACCAAATGCCATTTAACATGGTAAGCAAAAATAGCTTCTCTTAAAGAATTAAAAATACAAACTGTAAGTGTGTTATGTGAGTCCCACATCCCACATGAAGAAGTAGCCACCTTGTACCCCTACGTAAATATAATGAACAGTATTGCAGGAGAGCCATTGTACTCCTACTTAAATATAACTTTTTTTTTTCCCCACAGAAATTAGAACTCTGTATAATTACACGCGCTAGAAGTTCTGGGGCATGAGAATGGAAAAGACGACTATTCTAAACAAAAAAACACACAAAACATTCTCAAAACAAAATTCCTTTTGGCAGGATTGTAGTCCATTACCACAAGCTACAGCTCTAAATGTGCATGGTAAATATATCAGAATGTGCTTATCATAGTACAATAAAGTCAAAACATACAAACACAATGGTATAGACTGCATTAAAATAGGTTCATTGGTAGTTACTAGGAATGCAGTCCAGGAGACCATTAAAAAACGTAGACCAAATTCACAACTTCCCCACAGCACTGTCTGCTTAAGTGACTTGCCCAAGATCACACAATAAGCAAGGCTGAGGATATCAAATCCTGTACTGCAGGAAGTTGCTTGCTAACATGTCACAACTTTCGTCCTCTGGGATAACTGCCAGGTGAAAATAAGCCAACCACCCACACTTGGACTTGAACACACTACATGCATAATGACATGTCCCAAAGGTGAAAGTGTTTCCTATTACATAACAGACTGTATCCTGTATGATGAAAATGATGGGTAAACAGTAAAAATATTGCAAAGACATGCTTAGAGCAGGTTAATGTAGCAGGACACACCTTTTTCCAAGCTGCAATGTCCACGTTGTCTAAGAATTGACAGATGAAATGTAAGCTAAGTAAAGAAAAGATGAAGGCTTGATGCATATCCATGTATATACAACTTGGCACATATGAGGAAAGGACATTTAATTAATATCCAGTAATGTGTTCATTAAGGGTACCCTGCAAACGCAAACAATCAAATCAAAAAGGAATTCTTGAAACCCATTTCTAAATTATGGTATATACTCCCCATTTCCAAGCATAGCTGGGTGTGCATTCCAAATAAAAAACAATGGTGCCACTGCTCAATATATCCAACGACAACTCTAAAACACACCAAACTCTTTATTGCAAAGCTTTCGGGTCTAGACCCTTCATCAGTACAAATCAATTAAATGTATTCAGGATTTAAATAGGAGATACAAATAAATCACATGCTTCAGCCTACCTATCACACTAATTAACAATCAAAATTTAAAGGAACCTTTTAAATAAAATATAATACTTTTCTTAAATATATTTAAAAAAAATACATAAAACTATGCATTTATATTATTCCAAGGCATATTACATACATAAATACATATAGAACACATAATGTGTACATATGAAATGCATATTAATACACATACAAACACACACATATATACACACACACACACACACACACACACACACACACACACGCACTCTCTCTCTCATTCTCACCTAACATATTATAAACTAAACTATATCTTCTCCCTTCGTCTTTTCATTAACACTGGTTTTAGGCTAACCATATTATTTAAACCAGGACTCGTATCAGCTTGTAGTCTGATAATCCATTCATATTCTTTTAACTCCAACAGATTATTCCAACAGATTATTCATATCATCTTTCCTTATACTCATTTGTACTATAGCTAATGCCCTAAATTTAAATTTATGTTCACCCTTATCCAAAATATGCTTACTCAAAGCATTTGTTTCTATTTTCCTTCTTATTTCCGATTTATGTTCTATAATCCTTTCTTTCAGCTTTCTAGTCATCTTGCCTACATAAAATGATGCACAAAGTGTGCAGGTAGCCAAATAGACCACTTGCGTCACATTACAAGATGTCAAAACTTTTGAAACATAAACTTCTCCCATTATGGGGTGTTTAAATAAGTTATCACCCTCATACAGGTCATTACAGCAGGAGCAATTATGACATTTTCTTGTTCCTACTGCATATCCCACCATTTCAGGTTTTAATTTAAAGTCTTTATAACAAAGCTTTTGTTTTAATGTTTCCGAATTTCTGTAGGCATAACTTGGTTTATCACCCACTATAGTCCTTATTTCAGGCATGGCTAATAAAATAGGCCAATTTTTCTCTACTATTTTATGCACATTATTTGTATTTAAAATGTACGTAGTGAGGTGTCTAATTATTTTGCCATCCTTGCATGTATCTCTTCCACCCTTCTCTAATCCCCCTCTTAAGATAGGTCTATATTTAGCACTCCTTTCTTACAACACCTCTTTAAAAACCCTATTTAAAATTTGTTCTGAATAACCGCTTCTTTGAAACTCCTGCAGAATAATTCTAGCTTGCTCTATAAAATTATTATCAATTGTATTTAGTTTACTCATTCTTATTAGTTGTGCCTTCACTATTCCTTTAAAAGTATGTAGGGCATGCATACTACTCTTATTTATGTACCTCAAGGAGTCCACTTCCTTCCTATACACCATAGACTCTAACCTATTTCCGTTTTTAAATAAGTGTACATCCAAATATTTTATATCCTGATGTGATGACTCCATCTTAAACTTTAGAAATTCAGTGGATGCATTCAAGTACTGTATATAATATTCAAGTTCTAAGAGGGTACCATCCCGTATTAAAAAACAATCATCTACAAATCTTTTGTAGAACAATACTTTCTTAATCATTTGGTTTTCTTTATCTAATATTATACACTTTTCCCATTCATATAAGACCAAATTCGCATATGTGTTGTGAACCACACTTCCATTTCCTACATTTACCCAAAACAGGGCAATGAGACGGTAGTGAGAATGATAAAAGGTACTGTAAACTTGTCTAAAGTCAACTTGACTGAGGCGCAGTTATTGATTTTGAGTAAAGGACTGAAATTCATTCCTAACTCAATGGATAACGTTGTTCAAGCTATAACAGACTTGAAATTGTTTGTGCGACAAGTTAGTCTTAAGCTTATTTTTAAAAGTAATGATGTCCCTACATTTAAATGTAGGAAATTAAGTGTGTTTTCCCCCGATTTATGTCCTATCCTGATTGCCTTTTCTAATATTATAGAACGTGAGATGCATTTACATTATAGGAAAAATGAAATTAAGAAGGTATATAACATGACGTATTCTGAACATATAGCCCTAAAAGAATTGCAAGCTTGTGATGACATAGTCATCAAACAAGCAGATAAAGGGGGTGGGATTGTTTTAATGGATAAAGATACATACTTTGAGTATTTTAAATAAATTCTTAGTGAAGGTGGTACCTTTAGAAAAAGTATCTTTCCTTGAAGTGCAAAAGTTAACAACAGAAGTTAATATGGTAATATATGAGTTACAACTTAGTGATGATTTGAGTGTTGAGTTGTTCAACTATTTGACAGTGCCATGTCCAAGAATCCCTCAAATTTACGGTATTCCTAAAATACATAAAAATCTTGTTAATCCACCACTGAGACCTATAGTGTCAGGGGGTGGATGGATAACGGAGCCTATTTCGAAGTATCTACAAAGTATATTAGGAAGACATATGGAAAAGTGCTCCACTGTACTAAAGGATACTAATGATTTTTTAGATAGTTTATATAATTGGCACCAATGTTATGATTTTAAAGGGTATATTATGGTATCTCTTGATATTACCTCACTATTTACTGTTGTACCTAATGATTATGGAGTTAATGCTATACGTAATTTTTTAAACAATGAAGTAAAAATGTATGGAAGAGAAATTGAAAATATTTGTACGCTTCTCGAAGCAGTATTAACGCATAATGTTTTTATTTTTGATGGGGAACCATACCTGCAACTTACTGGTGTGGCGATGGGTACGCCCGTTGCCAACACATAAGCGAATTTGGTCTTATATGAATGGGAAAAGTGTATAATATTAGATAAAGAAAACCAAATGATTAAGAAAGTATTGTTCTACAAAAGATTTGTAGATGATTGTTTTTTAATACGGGATGGTACCCTCTTAGAACTTGAATATTATATACAGTATTTGAATGCATCCACTGAATTTCTAAAGTTTAAGATGGAGTCATCACATCAGGATATAAAATATTTGGATGTACACTTATTTAAAAACGGAAATAGGTTAGAGTTTATGGTGTATAGGAAGGAAGTGGACTCCTTGAGGTACATAAATAGGAGTAGTATGCATGCCCCACATACATTTAAAGGAATAGTGAAGGCACAGCTAATAAGAATGAGTAAACTAAATACAGTTGATAATAATTTTATAGAGCAAGCTAGAATTATTCTGCAGGAGTTTCAAAGAAGCGGTTATTCAGAACAAATTTTAAATAGGGTTTTTAAAGAGGTGTTGTAAGAAAGGAGTGCTAAATATAGACCTAAGTTAAGAGGGGGATTAGAGAAGGATGGAAGAGATACATGCAAGGATGGCAAAATAATTAGACACCTCACTACGTACAATTTAAATACAAATAATGTACGTAAAATAGTAGAGAAAAATTGGCCTATTTTGTTAGCCATGCCTGAAATAAGGACTATAGTGGGTGATAAACCAAGTTATGCCTACAGAAATTCGGAAACATTAAAACAAAAGCTTTGTTATAAAGACTTTAAATTAAAACCTGAAATGGTGGGATATGCAGTAGGAGCAAGAAAATGTCATAATTGCTCCTGCTGTAATGACCTGTATGAGGGTGATAACTTATTTAAACACCCCATAACGGGAGAAGTTTATGTTTCAAAAGTTTTGACATCTTGTAATGTGACACAAGTGGTCTATTTGGCTACCTGCACACTTTGTGCATCATTTTATGTAGGCAAGGCGACTAGAAAGCTGAAAGAAAGGATTATAGAACATAAATCGGAAATAAGAAGGAAAATAGAAACAAATGCTTTGAGTAAGCATATTTTGGATAAGACTCTTAGGCATACCGTACAAATAGCACTCATAATTTCATAATTCATAATTTTCAGCTCCACTGAAGAAGGGGAACCGAAACCGGTTTGGAGCAGGATATATTTATATATCCTTTGTGCATTTGTCAATAAAATGGTTTTGGAACAGTACTTGCTGGCCGTTGTGTTATTTATTCTTGCCTCCCTGCCACATTTTCTTTAAAGTGGGACCTACATGGTTGGACTCTGCTGTGCGTTTCTTCTGGCGTCCTCTGCTTATTGAACGATTCCTTGCTCCTCCTCCTCTCCAATGGTCCACTATGGGGAAAGGGACTGTTCAAAAATTATCAGGAGTCTCTATATGTATTGGATTATCTGTATCTGTAATATTAGACTGGTTTGTATTATTCACATCTATATGTTCACATATATCAACTCTCGTATTGGCATCTTCATATACAGAAATGTCATGTATTGTTGCCACTGGGGAAGCAAGATTTTCATTATTAGCTTCACTATGTACTAATGCTCTAGTTACTACCACATTTCTTTTCTCTGTTATATGTTTGTTATTTTTAATTCCTTCATACCCACTTACATTAATATTGGACTTAGCAACATCTGTATCATTTACCTTATTATTATTATTATAATTGTCTCTTGTATTTTTGCCTAGGTTATCAAGTCTAGGCCAAGTAAACACATTCCCCCTCCTAAAATCTTCTGTATCTCTCTTAATTTTTTCTTGTTTTTGTAACAATAGCTTATTCTCATATACGAATACATTGTCCAATAACTTTTCAATAAGTACATTCAAAATCTGATTAGGATACACATCATACATATGCAACTGTTGTTTGTTTATTCGTTCTCTAAGGGAATTTTCAACTGGCAAAAAATAATTATTAAGTAACTCCATATATCTATAACTTGTATCCAGGTTAATCTGTTGCCACATATGTAGCAAATCAGGATAGACAGTACCTGTAGTGGGCATCTTCAACACTCGAAGACCCCTAGGAACAATTTTGCGTTTTATGCACACTTCGAAGTGCTGTCTCTGCAATTGTAATCTTTTCAGTTTGAAAAAGTCCATTTCCATCTAATGAAGGAGAGTTGTTAATCCCTGATATTCATTCTCCGAACAACCATCTGTCAATGAGTCAACAGCAACTTCATAAGTTAGAAGTTGATTGGTCTCACCAATAACTGCTTTTTCAAAACGACTCCTGCTTTTACGCTGTACCTCCGGTTTGTATGGAAGTTCCACCATTCCATCATGAGCACTAATATCTGCCATATCCGTGGTGTTTGTAGAGATATAAGTAAATATAAATTCAAAAAAGTGTTTCTAAACAAAACACCACAAGTCCTTCCACATGTAAATGTAAGCGTTAATAACAAAAAAGCTGGGAACGGACTCTTAGGCAGACTGTACAAATAGCACTGGTTGTAAGTAATACAACTTACTGTCTTAAAACACACAGTACCTTCAGTTGTAAATGAATCACGAATGAAAAAATCAATCACGTAGTAGATACAAACTACCGACAGAGATTTCTGTCAGTATGTAACGGTATATGCAAATGTATCACACTCAGCTATTCAGCTCAAAGTTCCACTTTCGTAAATACAGTTTCCTTGCGTTATATGCGATGTCAGTTACCAACTCCCGATTCAAACTGATATTCCCGCCAAACAATGCTTGTACTATTCAGATTCAATCATCAAGCGTAAGGCGGGTAAAAATACTTTATTTAACATACACGGCAAGTGCTTTCAACTATGTCTTCATCAAGCCAAACAGTTTTACCTTACAAACAACATATATATATACATGTATATATTTTATATTTATGATTTATATATTTATATAGTTATATATATATTTATACTGTACCCTATATTTATATTTATAACATATTTATATAATGTTTTAATGTGGTTTTATACAATGAGGTTATTGATTACATATTTTACATTATTTTATATTATTTTATTATGTATGTAACATTATTTATTTAATTAATTACATTTACATTTAGGCACATTCCCCCTCTCTTAT